>NC_037682.1:124762920-124867863 GCF_003255815.1 Theropithecus gelada | reverse complement strand
GTGTGGGGGTGTGTGTGTGTGTGGTGTGTGTGTTCTTAGGTTACCAGATTGCTAGCAGCCACACACACCCACACCCACACCCCCACACCCCCACACACCCACACCCACCCACACACACCCACATACACACACACCCACCCACCCACACACACCCACACACCCACACACACCCACACCCACACACCCACCCACACACACCCACATATACCCACACCCACACACACCCACATATACACACCCCACACACCCACACACACACCCACACACCCACATACACACACATACACACACCCACACACATACCCCACACCCACACACACCCACACNTAAATAAAAAACTAATCATTAAATGACATGATTTATTTCAGTGATTTAAAAAAATACTAAGAGAATGCTTTGAAAAGTCTTAGAATTTTGCAGTAAAGACACACACACACACCCACACCCATACACACCCACATACACCCACACCCACACACACCCACATCCACATCCACACATACCCACACATACCCACACACCCACACACACCCACATACACATACACCCACACACATACCCCATACCCACACACACCCACACCCCCACACACACACACCCACATACACACACACACAGAGAAACAAAAAGTCAACTAACAAAATAAACAAGTTATTTCCTCCTTCCACACCCCTAATACATAATCATGAAACAAGGAGAGAACAACTCGGAAAGCCTCTTGTTCGGAAAGGCACAGGAAGGGAGTCCCGCAGCAGCGAGTGGCAGATTTCGCAGGGCAGCCACATTTAGGGCCCCCTGGTCCAAGAGAGGAAAATGTCCTTTAGTTGAACCTTGACACCTTTTCCTGAATCTGTTTTCTTGTCTGTTGTTTTCTGTGGTCCCTTGGTCTGCCTTTTTCAATGTTCTCTCGTTCCCATTATCCTCCTTTCCTCATCTGAGGTGACACTGGGAAACACGCCTTCCTTTAGAACTGAGCACACTGTCCAGCCCACCTCCTGTCCATAAACAATGGGAGCTCAGTGATCATTTTAAGTTTTAAAGAATCACAGCCCAGGTGGATAGTTTTTTTCAACATGAACCTCTCAAAAATGTGATTAACTTATTATCTATTTGATTATACTCAGTCCCATGTGTTAATAGCTACATGCAGTTCTTCCATAGAAAAACTTATTAAATTTGATATATCTATATGTGTGTACACACACACACACACACACACACTTTTCTGCTTCTGAGCCTCTTCCCCTCTTAATTTAATTACGGGTACCTTGGAAAAGCCTAATCAGGCTTTGGTGGGACAGCCACCCCTTCTACCTCTTCCCCGAAACATTTTTTCATTTGAAGGAATTTTCTGGATGACATGTCTGTCTTTTTTTTTTGGATGGACATCTTAGTCTATTTAGAAATTTTAGTATTGGGTATGATGGCCATGCTTTTGTGATTGTTAAAGATCAATTTATAATCATCCTGTAATGTTTTTCTCTTACGGCTTTCTCAGTTTTTTCTATTACTATGTAGCTTTGAGAGGTAGATGCTTTTTCCAACCATGAAAATAACCAAATTATTGATCTCCATTCCTTTGCATCCCTGCTTGGATGCCTGCAAATTCTTTTCTAAGCTCATCATCGTCTTTTGCTTTTGGCTTTATGTCAAATGCAGCTATCATGAACAAAAGCACACTTCTCATACTCTGGTTTTCTAGATCTACAAGTTTATTTGGGTTTTGTGTTAGGGTTCTCCAGAGGAACAGAACCCATAGATTTATTTTTATTTATTTATTTAATTGATTTATTTACTTTTACGAGTTGGTTCACACAATTATGGAGGCTGAGAAGCCCAGACACTGGAGAGCTGAAGTTATAGATCCAGCCCAAATTCAGGCCTGAGAGGCAGGAGAGCTGTAAGTTCCAGTCCATGTTTAAGTCTGAAGGCAGGAGAAGACTAATGTCAAAGCCAGCCAGGCAGAGAAAACGATTTCTTTCTTGGTCAGCACATGATTCTATTTCAGATTGGATGAAGCCACCCATAGTGGGGAGGGCCATCTGCTTTGCTCAGTCTAGAGATTCAAACGTTCGTCTCCTCCAGAGACACCTTTCCAGACACACCTAGAGTAATGTTTAGCCAAAAATCTGGGTGCCCCATGGCCTAGTCAAGTTGACACATAATATTAACCATCACATATATTTGTTTCCAAAGATAAGAGGTTGTATATTTGTCCCCTCCTAATCTCATATTAAAATGTGATTCCCAAAGTTAGAGATGCAGCCTGGTGGGAGGGGTTTGGGTCATGGGGTCAGATCCCTCGTGAATGGCTTCATGCTGTCCCGGTGGTAATGAGTGAGTTCTTGCTCTGTTTATGTGAGAGCTCATTGTTTAAAACAGTGTAATACCCCACCTCTCTCACTCTGCTTCTCCCTCACTCTGCTTCCTGTACAGCCTGCAGAACTGTGAGCCAAATAAACCTCTTTTCTTTACAAATTATCCAGCCTCAGTTATTCCTTTATAGCTATACAAAACACAAGGTGTCTTCAGTGAAAGTTTAACCAAATGTTCCCCATTGCTTAACATGAATCGCCATTGTGCTAGCCCCTGGTAGGTTTTCCTGCTGCCCACTGCCAAACCATGGAGCCAGTGGCACCGATTTCCGGTGTTTGATGTGGCACTTCTGTGTATTAGTTTCTGTATCATTCAGTATAGTATACATTGTGCTATAGTGACAAACGATTCTAAAATCTCAGTGGCTTATGCTAACAGGTTTATTTCTCACTCATATCAACTGTCCCTTTCTTCTCTAAGTCATCTTTGCATCAAGACAAAAACTGATGTAGTTCCAATCTGGAGGTCTGCTGATGCCACTACAGAGTAACAGAGAATCTACATCCCTTCTGCTCACATGACACTGGTCAGAAGGAGTCATATGGCTGCAACTAACTTCAGTTGCCATTAATCCTATCATGTGCCTGGAAGGAGGAGAACCAAAATATGTGTGCACAGCCTGGATGATCCCCGTGCAATCTAGCTTAGGCACACAAAGCTTCTCATCACCTTTTTAGTGGCTTTCTCCTAAATGTGAATGGAGATCCAAGCATCATCAGTGCTATGGTTCAAATATGTCCACCAAAAGGCATGTGTGTGGAAATCCCCAATGCAACAGTGTTGGGAGATGGGGTCTAATGAGAGTAATTAGTCATGAGAGCTCTGCTCTCATAAATGTATTAGTGCTATTATCATGGGAGTGGGTGTTATTGCAGGAGTGGGTTCCTTATAAAAGGATGAGTTTGACTCTCTTTTGTCTCTCTCTCTCCTGCACTCTCTTCCTTTTTTGCCTTTTGTCATGGGATGATATAGCAAGAAGGCCCTTGCCAGATGCCGCCCCCACAATCTCACATTTCCTAGCTTGCAGAACCAGAAGCCAAAATAAATTTCTGTTTATTATAAACTATCTAGTCTATAGTATTCTGTTATAGCAGCACAGAACAGACAAGACAGCCTGATACTTTATGAAAGCCCTAATATGAAAACCAGAGACCGATGCAAACCAAAGTTTAAAAAAGGAATGAGAGAATACATACAATGCAGGAAACAGAAGAGAACTTACAAAATAATCCTCTGATTGGTCTCAGAATAAAATATTGCATTCCTGAAAGAAGAATAGAATGCTATGAAGAGGAACAAGCAAAAAACAAGGAACAGCTCTTAACCATTGACCATATGATAAAAGAAATTTTAAAATTTACTGGAGAATTTGAAGAAGAAGTTGATAAAGCAGAACAAAATATCCAGTTGGTTAGATACAGAAGGAAAAAGACGTGAATCAATCAAGAAAGCTCATCCTTCAATTAATAAGAGTTACATGGAAAGAAGATAAGTCAAACAAAGAGAAGATACCTTTCAAAGAAATATTTTCGGAAATATTGCAGAACTGAAGGCAGTTGTATTCCATGTTGGAGGGACCAAACAAGTCCCGAGTACAATGAAATCAAAGAGATCCACCCCAAGGCCCATCCCTGTCAACGTTCAGGATGCTGGTAAGGAGAATTGCCTAAAAACTTCTCTGCAATGGTGGCAGACATGGTGACAAAGTGCTGGGGTTCAGAATGGGATTCCAGCAGCAATTCGGAAGCTAGAACAATGTCAGAAGCTGAAGGCCTGGAGTCCAGGAAACTATAGGATAGAGGTGAAAGAGATTTCCAGGAAGAAAGTGGATGAGGATTTCAGCTGTGCAGCAGGCCTGGAAAGCCAGCAGCCCTACTTGGACCACAGGAATGGGGGCTTCCAGGGCAGAGAGTGGCTGCTTCTGGAAAGTGAGAATTAGCAGAAGGAGCAGTGAGTAGGGCAGAGAGCTGCCTATTGACATCACTGGCCTTTGTGTCTTTTAAAACGATGTGTGTATTTTATTTAGTTAAAGAAAACCCCCAATTGGCCGGGCGCGGTGGCTCAAGCCTGTAATCCCAGCACTTTGGGAGGCCGAGACGGGCGGATCACGAGGTCAGGAGATCGAGACCATCCTGGCTAACACAGTGAAACCCCATCTCTACTAAAAATTACAAAAAACTAGCCGGGCGAGGTGGCGGGTGCCTGTAGTCCCAGCTACTCCGGAGGCTGAGGCAGGAGAATGGCATGAACCCGGGAGGCGGAGCTTGCAGTGAGCCGAGATCCGGCCACTGCACTCCAGCCTGGGTGACAGAGCAAGACTCCGTCTCAAAAAAAAAAAAAAAAAAAAAAAAAAAAGAAAACCCCCAATTTAAAAGTGTTTCTATGTGGCAGTGAATTACAAATTTAAAAAACCCATGAGATTGATTTCTGATTCTGATTACTAACTGTGTGACCTTGATCAAGTCATTCCACCCCTTCTGTAAATAATTTCTTGTTTCTTCATTTGCAAAATAAGGCAGTAGACTTAGAAGCCTTCATAGGGTCTTTCTGACCCTTACCTTCTAGAATTCTAAAGGGCAACAGTGCACAGTCACCTTAAACAGAATGGTCTCGGATTCTCGGATCACCCGGAGTCGCCCTCCTCTCTGAGGCTGATGTGCTTTCGAATGCACCTGATTCCAGTTCCTTTCAAAGAACAGATCAGGACCAAGGGTGAGCACCTGAAAGCCAGGGCTCGGTCCTGATGCATTTTGCATGGGAAGCGTGTGGTTTATTTAGATGCTTTTATTTCTGTGTCACGGGGACCCCTCAGAGGCTCCCCGCTGCGTAATGGGGTTGGCTAGAAGCTGATCTGGCAGCTCGTTAACACTCAATTAAAGCTCTTCTCTACAGTATGGCATTAACTTTTTAAAAATTTATACATGCAATTGAAGGAATTAAAGTGCAACTGTGGTTTTCAAAGCGGCTTATGTGAGGGAGGCTGTGAAATTGTTCTCATCTGCCCAGTCTTCAGTTTTCAAATTTATATGTGCAATTGAGTTGGAAATCAAAGTGCAGTTTTAAGGTGGGTGTGAGTGTCTCACATGGTACAACATTAACCATTTTAAATTTATAAATGTAATGAAAATGAGATGACTTTGGAATTAAAGACTATGTGAAGGAAAAAATACATGCTCTTTCTTGGGGATGTGCTGCTTTTTCCCTTTCTATAATCTAAATTCTTGATGAGTGTGTAGTCACCCACGTCTTACCTTCTGTAGAACAGTGAGCTAGGGTCTTCCGTGCCAAAAGGGCAGAGAGATCCTCATCGCATCTGACCCACCCTTCATTGCCTCTCTTTCCCAGGTTGAAATCTAGGGTGTCTACATCCCACAGGATTATGGAGGGTATATGTATTGTGCACTTGTCATTTGAAGACTTGTATGGTCTGAGAATAATTTTCCTTAGTGACATCATGGTAGAGACCCAGAGATGGCATTTCATATTCTGGGAGTTATGCGTGAACTGGCTTTCTGGAATTAAGGGTACAGATGTTTGTGGGACACCTCCTTTGACATTTCTAGAAAATTCTTTATTTATTGCTTAAAACCTTCTGGTTTAGACTGGTTCTTTTCGGCTCACTGTCTCTTCTAGCTGTCTGACTGGGACGTGTCCGATGCATCTGGAGAAGCTCATGGCTCTGGAGAATCCCAGGGTGGAGATGCAGCCTGTTTGTCCCAGGAGATGGTGAGACTGGGTGTGCACAGCTCCCGACGTCTCCATCTGCCCTTCCACCGAGTCTCCTTCATGGCAGGGGCTTGTCTACATCCTCCCATCATGCCCCCTTGTCCCTCCTTGTCTTCACCCAGGCCCACCATCCTGGAGCAGGGGTCAGAGCAGCAGGAGGGTGACCAGTGGCTTTAGCGGGTAGCACTCTACTGAGTCTTGAGTCCTGGGCACTCTTGCTTCCTGAGGCCAGGCGTCAGCTGCCCTGCCTTGGGTCTTACCCTCTTCACTGTGCTGGGCAAGGGGCAGGGAGATGGTGTGACCTAAACCCCTTCATCCTTCCTCCTTATCATTTTCAGAATTCTTTGACTCAAGACCCCTTTCTCCTTTTTCTCCCCCTAATACATTTGCATGCTCATTGAGGCGAAAAATTACATGATTTCCAGATTGCACTGAGCCCTGTTTCAGACCTGGGCCCACTTAGCAGGGCCATCACTTCACAATTAAGCTGCAACTCACCATTCTTGTTTAATGCCACTGCCGCTCCCACATGAGGACTTTCAGGGTCCACGGACCTTGCTGCTCTGTCACCCCTGGGGTGCCTGTTTGTCCCATCCAGAGCTGTCTATACAGCTTATACGCCCCACAGAAGGCAGGTCCACTGTGTAACTGCACAGTGAATCACAGTAAATGAATGACCAAGAGAATACGTGAGCGAATCAATTTATTGAAAAAAAAAATTCTGTTTAAAAAGTTAGGCCTTAATCTTTGGCAAGAAAGTCAGACTTGCTATTTAAAAAAGACAAAACAAACATGACGAAATTATTGACAGCTTTGTTTGTGCTGTGCTTCGTGTCAGCAACGATTTGCTCGGCCTTCCAAAAATACATAAAGGAGAACAGGCTTCACAGTGAGGAATTTAGAGTGAAGAGAAAAGACAGATGAGAAAGCAATAATGCCCTCCATTTCCCTGAAAAAGAAGAAAAGCATTACAGTTGATGGCTAAGAGAAATACACAGACAGTCACCCATTAAAATATCTGAGCAGGGCCCACCTTGGGGCCCCCAGGCTCACATTGTTTGGGTGCATAATGTTTGCCTGGGCAACTGAGAGATATGGAGCCAAGTTTGCAGCCAACCTCTAGCAATTGGGTGGGGCCATTTTATGTGGATTTTTAGTCTTCACTGGGCTTTATTATTTTCTCATCTATCTTTTCTCTTCATCTCCAGTTCTTCAACTATTTCAAGGTTCCGGCAAATCTTTTGTGACTTGAGGCACAAAGTAAATCAGTCAATGAGTTAGAAATTATTATGGGATTTACTCAGAGGATGAGAGGAACCACTTACTGTAAACCTTCCTAAATTGACTGACCTGAAGCAAAAGCCAGAATTAATTGTCTGATTTAGTGGACATCATTTGTGAATATCCTTTACCTATTTTCAGCTCACCCAGTGAGGACTGGCTGCACACCTATTTAGTGCATGACCCTGGGTTAGGGATGGTCTTCTGGAGACACCAAGAGTGACAAGCTAGACAGGGTCAATGTCGCTCCTGCGCCTCACCCTTCAGGTGGAGGAGGTGAGGAAATGCCTTTCTAGAGGCTGGGGTGATGGAGATAGAGCTGTTGCCTAGAAACTCGTGGGCACTGAGTTTACTCTTTCTACCCCAACGGGAAATTGGTCTTGCCAAAAATGGGCCAAGCCTTAACGACTGGGATTTTGTAAACAGTTCCTTGAACTGCAATGCATTGTTTACACAAATCCCTCTTGGGGGGTGAGAGAAGCTCTGAGTATGAGAGAGTGGGAGAGCAGCAAGCATTGAGCTTCCCCGTGCTGGCATGACCTTGTGTGGCATTCATCCCTGAACGCTGTGGGCCGGGCATCGGCTGCCCTCTGCGTGGCCCTTCCTCCTGGGAGAAGACGCACTTGGAGCTCTCCCAAACTCTGATGTGCATGTGGGTTCTTTCCCTGCTGATCCATTGGCCACCAGAAGCACTTTACAAGAAAAAGGACAATAAGCATTCAAGTAAGTGAAGGAGATGACTTAGAGAGTGAGTGTGGTGTAAAGGAAGAAGGGCCAGGGTGCTGTGGCGGAGGGGAGCAGGAGGTGGTCAGAGAAATGTTCTTGGAAATCAGTGCTGTAGGCAGAGGAAAGCCTCATGCATGGGCCTCCCTGGGTGCTTAAGGGACAGAGTGGACCAAGGTGAGTGTGGAGAAGCCAGGCTGGTGATGTGCTTGGCAGGGTTTCTGGGGCCAGATCATGAAGAGCCCTGGAGGCTGTGGTGAGGAGTTACTTCAAGTGCAATGGGAAGCCATGGAGAGTTTTAAGTGGGAGAATGATGTGATCTCATTTATGTTTTAGGATGTTCTCTGGCTTCTTTATTGAGAATGGATTAGAAGGGGAGGTGGGTGCAGGGTCAGAGCAGGAGTGGAGAGATCAGTTCAAAGTCCCCTCTGCAGCCAGGGAGAGCTTGCCGTGGTGTTGATGGTGGTCGGGATGTCTGGCCACATCGTGGCCAGCAGTGTGTGGTTTCCCACCATCTCCCTTCCGGATCGCCCTCACTGGGCCTGCACACCTTGTGTTACGCCGTGTCCCTTAGAGCCCATGCCATCTCCTTTAACAGGTAGGTCAGTGGACTTTTGTCCTGTAATATTGTTTCCTAAGCCAGTCGTCTTAATTAGATTGCGAGTATGTCCAGGGCAGATGATTGTGCTGACTTCTGGAAACGCTTGCTTACGTTAAAAAAAGAGAGAAAGCTGTGGATTGTGTGTGTGTGTTTGTGAATGAAGATCTCAAACTGCCTTACAAGGGTTCCGTCTACTTCCTTCCTACAGTTGGAAGGTTACATATGTATCACGAGCATTGTGAAAACACTCAGATACTCTTAAGTCTTACTGGGCTTCAATTTCTAGATCTGTGACACGACTGTGTTGAATCTAAAATGCCTCTTCCAGCTTCAATATAAACAAAGACCTCTGCTTCTAGACATGGCCGTGAACAGTGTCTAATAGCCTTTGATAAAATTTCCCTTGACCCATAGAATTAGATTATGCATGCTATGGTCTGAATGTATTTATATACCCCAGAATTCATATGTTGAAATCCTCACTGCCAATGTGATATTAGGAAGTGGGGCCTTTGGGAGGTAATTAGGGCATGAGGGTGGAGCTGAATACATGGCATTAGTGCCTTTATAAAAGAGGCCCAAGGCCGGGTGCAGTGGCTCACACCTGTAATCCCAGCACTTTGGAAGGCCAAGGCAACCTGCCTTGGATCACCTGAGGTCAGGAGTTCAAGAGCAGCCTGTCCAACATGGCGAAATCCTGTCTCTACTGAAAATACACAAATTAGCCGGGCATGGTTGGTGGCAGGTGCCTGTAATCCCAGCTACTAGGGAGGCTGAGGCAGGAGAATTATTCGAACCTGGGAGGCGGAGGTTGCAGTGAGCCAAGGTCTGCCATTGCACTCCAGCCTGGGTAATGAGCTAAACTCCGTCTCAAAAAACAAAAAAGAAAAAGAAAAAGAGGCCTAAGAGAGACCCCTTGTCCCTTCCACGATGTGAGGAACAGCAAGAATGCATTCTCTAAGAACCAGGAAATGGTCCCTTACCAGACGCCAAATCTGCCAGCACCTTGATCTAGGACTTCCCAGCCTCCAGAACCAGGAGGAATCAATGGCTGCTGTTTGGACGTCCCCAGCCTACAGTATTTTGGTACAGCAGCCCGAGTGGACTACAGGAATGCCAGTGCCTGCTGCCCAAGATTTAAACCATGTGGGCTCCCCTATGGTTGTATGATTTATCTTATGTATTCATTTGACCAGCATTTTTCCTCCCCCATTTTTTCCCACATCAATGTGGAGATAGGCTTCAGCCTAGACCAAGTAATCAGCAACAGCAAACGTGTGTGACGGCACAGGAAATAACCGCTGCTGAGTGAACGCCCAATCTCTGATGAACCTGGGAGTCCAAATCCGTGACAGATTCATTGCCTTGTCCTTTCTAGGCTGAAGCAACTTGAGGGCAGTTGTCCTTCTACCATGTCTAGCTTACCTGCAGGCACTTAACACCTGTTTATCGTTATCACTGAGACTGACAAATAATAGAATCCCTCCTGCCACCCAACATGTGGAAAGGTAATTGCTGCTTGGCCGGTATCAATTCAAACCATACCACTGCAACGGAGACAAGAACTCTGCCTTATCTTGAAGCCTCACAGCCACTGGAAGCTGCAGGCCAATGTAATTTGCTGGTGCTTTTTAACTCAGCAGCAGTTTTTCAGCAAACACATCAAACCCTTAATGGGGTTTTTGAAAGTAAATCTCCCATTTGAAGTGAGAAGAAAAAGAAATAAACAGTTACTATTCCATTTCTCTTCTTTACCTTTTAATTTTGGGGAGGGGGAGCTAAGTGCAATGGGGGTAGGAAAAATGACTTCTCAAAGCAAATAGGAGTCCCATTGGAGAATCAGCCTCATGCAGCCCCTAGTCTGCCCGGGAGCTGTGTGGATGAAATATTAAGTACTGGGGTAGCAGCAATGTGGTTGCTGCAGACATAATCAGATGAGTAGTTAAAGGTCTGGCATTCTTTAGGGAAACAAATGATTGATCAACCCAGCAAAAATAAATAACCTGGCCTTTTAAATCTATGTAGCAACTTTAAATATTTAATAAATCCTTACGCATCCGGAGGATGCGTCCTCACCCTGCTCCTTGTTGCCTGTGATTTTTGGATAAATTTATCGAAAGTGCCTTTTTAGGGACTTCTGATCCAGGCCACAGATTCAGGAAGCACCACTTAAAATTCTTGTCCCATCCCTTTCTTGGCACAATGCTCATCAGAGGCTGCGATGACATGCAGCCATCAGGAGGATGTGCTGTTCTGGAGGACGGTGTTGGGGTGGGGACCATCTGGGACACTGGCGTACGTCACAGGTGTCAATCACAATGTGCACCTGCAGCTGAGAAGCAGCGCATTGAACACAAAACATGACGCAGCTCAGTAAAGGAGCTGGATCTGTGCTGAAGTCTGTTGTGGCTAGGAAGGTTTCTGGCCTGGAGAGGATCCTGGCTGGGCAGGGCAGTGACCCTGAGCAGACTCTGGGGTTCCCAGCACGCTGGTCGGGAGGTGGGGGCCCAGTTAGAGGGTGCTACTCCAGCTTTCGTGTTAGAGGGCACCAGCTGGGTGAGAGGTGGCTGCTGCTTGGGAGACAAGCAGTTGCGTCTGTGGTAAGGGACTGCTGAAGATGTGTGGAGTAGGTGACTGGATTTGCACAGGCATTAGTTTTTATACCAAGTTTGCTCAGAGATAGGAATGCAGGTAGAAGTTGCAAAGAGGATGCACCTCTAGGGCTGCCATCACCAGACACCTCTCTCTAGTCTCCTGGTCACTGCAAATGAGTAACAATGGCCAGGTAAAACCCAGTGACTAGGTGGCTGGCTGGGGGACACATGGCATTGAATGGGCATAACCCCCTTTACTTGGGGTGTGTTAAGACTTTCAGTCCTCTTCAGAGACAATACTAAGATTATCTGAGTTCAGAGGTGCTAAAGGACACTCACAGAGATCTCCAGGAAGATGTTTGGTTTGGATTCAGTGAAGGGACAAGATGCAAAAACCACAGAGCCTTTTATGCTCTACTGTCTAAGTCATGTAGAAAATGTTGCCTGATAATAAATTATGTCATTTATCAGAGTCAACACACATTTGTCAAGTGTTTATTACGTATCAGGCCCTGTGCTGAGGATGTGTGGATGGGGCGTGAAAGACATGGTCTTGGCCTCAGAAAACAGTAGGCCTCTATCAGAGCTCAGATCTCACGGACATGGTGACGCCTGTGGATCTTATTAGATAGTTTAGACACTATCTAAAGGGTAAAGGGGTAAACAGTAGGACATTTATTCAGAGAGAATCTCTGTGGTTATCTCCAGAACATCAGGGCAAGTAGGGGAAATAGGTAAAGACATTATTAGCAATTTGAAGCCAGTAATTAAACTTAGGGACCAGCAGAAGAAGCAGGCTTTGGTGGTAGAGTCCAGATTATTGCCTTTGTTTGAGGGTGTGTGTGACCAGGCTCAGTGAACAAATGAGCTTGTACTAAAGACAGCAGATGGAGAGGTGGATCCTTCTCCTCAGGTCTTGCTCAACCCTCGCATGCAACAGATGGCACCTGGCAGCCGAGTGAGGCCAAGGTGGGGCACACAATGGGCCTACCCCAGTCACCTGTGTGACCTGGGTTTCCCAGCACCTTGGAGACGAGGGGAATGGGGACTGTGCGTGTGGAGACATGGCTTTCTGGGGACGCTCTTCACATTAGGTAGAAGAAAGGATACAGCGAGGGTCACAGAGTTAGGGGAGGCTCTGATGGCTTTCCTGGAGTGACAGCTGGCAGGCAGCTGTAGAGAGATTGTGTGTGTGTTAACAGCCACAGTGACTGGGTGTTTATTGAATTGCTGTGGATTTTCTAAAAGCAAAGCAAGCATACTAAATTGCTGCAAATTACCAAGGGCTTTCCTAATGTTTGATAAAAATACTGTGAACATTTAAGGACACAGGCTCGGCAAACAGTTCTGAATGTGGTTGCAGGGCAGCTCTTGCACTGAGAACAAATGCTCTGGCTCGTCAATACAAATCAATGGAGTTCGTGGAATGGGGATCGCACCAGAAGCTGGACATTACAAATTCAGGTTGGCATCCCCTTCCTTTTTTAGGATTTGCTTTCATCCATTTTACACGTGCGTTTCCTCTCCTGTGCCCGCCTTGCCAGTGAAGAGGTGATTATTTTGGGGCATGGCCTCGGTGAGATGTAGTGCACCTCAAACTGGCTGTGGCGGCTTATCTTCTGGTTCAGAGATGAAAACAAGTGCAGGAGAATGGGCTAAGTTTTTAATCGTCTTCCGTAATGATCCCCAGTCTTTCTTGTGTTTCTCAGTGTTCTGAAGACCATCCATCAGCTGTCAAGGAACAGGAATACCTGCAAGGAAGGCCAGACCAGGGGTCTAGAATAGCCCCCGTCTCCCATTCGCCAGTTAACTCCCTTCATGTCCCATGCCTGGTTTCCTCAGGTTCAACCTAATTTCTTTCTGTCCCTGGAGCTTTGCAGTTTTGCTCATTTTCCTCCCTGAGTTAAGTCTTGTTCTTTGGACAGAAGTAAAACATAATATTTTGTCCTAAGGAAAAAAGTAGTGCCACTGGATTTGAAGGCTTTTGACTTCCAGCTTTGTACTGAGAAGCAGAGGACAGTCAGGAATCTGAATTAAATTACACCTCAGTTTAAAAATCAAAGGAATAGCTGTTTAGGAGCCAATTGCACTTTGGGTGAAATCAGTTGAAAGCATCAGAAAAATCATTAGAAATATTTGAAGAGGACAGCAGGTGTTTTGGTTTTTGCATTTCTTAACCTGTGTCATTTGATGTTTTGCTTCCACAGGGAAGGGTGAGGAATTTCACTGCCTTCCAGCAATTAAATTGCATTCAGGGGTTCTACAGTAGCCTTGGTGGTTTGCAACAAAATTTCGAGGATTAGATGCTCCATCTCCTGTCTGATAAGTTGTTGTGATTACCACTATCACCTATGAGTCTCAGTGTGGAATTCTTTTGATCATAATATTATCTCATTGAAAATCAAAAAACTAGAATAGTTTCTAAATGCAGCAAGGTATGCTTTAGTGGTAAGGTCAGCATGGGAGCCAGACATATTGAGGTTTCAATAGATACTAGAAAATTAGGAGAGATGGTCCGATATTTTTGGATGGACGAACAGACAGGTTTCTCCAGGAACACTTAAGTCTTTGAGCTTTGTGCAAAGAAGACTGTACAATTATCTTCCCTTGATGTTTTTCCCCAAAGGATTTGACATGTGATGTGAGAGATTGAATCTGGTAGTTTAGGAAATGGAAGGAACCTAGGAGGTCAGGAAACCCAATCTAACCCAAGCATCAGGGTAGATGCTTCCTGAGCCATGGAACAAAATGGGCAAAAAACAACAGAGAATACAGCTGGGTCAGAGAGGGAAAGGACAAAGGCACAAAAGGACAGGGGGCTATCACAAAGAAAGAGGGAACCAGAGCTCCTGCAGTGTCTTGCCTGGCCACAGCGTAGCAGCCCAGCCATGATGGGACAGGCATGAGGGGTGAGACAAATAGGAGATGACAACAGCAATGGGATAGGAGCAGCAGATGTTTTCCCTCGAGAACAATTATTGAGCAGTAATCACACGCAGAGGCGGGCTCCTGTTGCAAGCAGATGGACTTTATTAGCAGCCTTATAAATTGATGCTCTGAAACTCATCCGATGATCTTTGAGGCCTTAGCCAGGATTCAGTCACCCTCTCCTGTCCTCAGGGAAAAAGTCCTGATCAACCATCCCGGACAAGCACATTCTGAGGGTGGCCCTCTTGAAGCGTGGCTTCTGTGGGTCAGGAAGGGCTTCTGGGGATGAAATAATTTCCCTAGGAGGGATTCCATTCAATGGATAAGAATCTATGTTACTCACATCAAAAAGCTTATCCGCCATGATCAAGTGGGCTTCATCCCTGGGATGCAAGGCTGGTTCAACATTCGCAAATCAATAAACATAATCCAGCATATAAACAGAACCAAAGACAAGAACCACATGATTATCTCAATAGATGCAGAAAAGGCTTTTGACAAAATTCAACAGCCCTTCATGCTAAAAATTCTCAATAAATTCGGTATTGATGGAACGTACCTCAAAATAATAAGAGCTATTTATGACAAACCCACAGCCAATATCATACTGAATGGGCAAAAACTGGAAAAATTCCCTTTGAAAACTGGCACAAGACAGGGATGCCCTCTCTCACCACTCCTATTCAACATAGTGTTGGAAGTTCTGGCTAGGGCAATTAGGCAAGAGAAAGAAATCAGGGGTATTCAGTTAGGAAAAGAAGAAATCAAATTGTCCCTGTTTGCAGATGACATGATTGTATATTTAGAAAACCCCATTGTCTCAGCCCAAAATCTCCTTAAGCTGATAAGCAACTTCAGCAAAGTCTCAGGGTACAAAATTAATGTGCAAAAATCACAAGCATTCTTATACACCAATAACAGACAAACAGAGAGCCAAATCAGGAATGAACTTCCATTCACAATTGCTTCAAAGAGAATAAAATACCTAGGAATCCAACTTACAAGGGATGTAAAGGACCTCTTCAAGGAGAACTACAAACCACTGCTCAGTGAAATAAAAGAGGACACAAACAAATGGAAGAACATACCATGCTCATGGATAGGAAGAATCAATATCGTGAAAATGGCCATACTGCCCAAGGTAATTTATAGATTCAATGCCATCCCCATCAAGCTACCAATGAGTTTCTTCACAGAATTGGAAAAAACTGCTTTAAAGTTCATATGGAACCAAAAAAGAGCCCGCATCTCCAAGACACTCCTAAGTCAAAAGAACAAAGCTGGAGGCATCACGCTACCTGACTTCAAACTATACTACAAGGCTACAGTAACCAAAACAGCATGGTACTGGTACCAAAACAGAGATATAGACCAATGGAACAGAACAGAGTCCTCAGAAATAATACCACACATCTACAGCCATCTGATCTTTGACAAACCTGAGAGAAACAAGAAATGGGGAAAGGATTCCCTATTTAATAAATGGTGCTGGGAAAATTGGCTAGCCATAAGTAGAAAGCTGAAACTGGATCCTTTCCTTACTCCTTATACGAAAATTAATTCAAGATGGATTAGAGACTTAAATGTTAGACCTAATACCATAAAAATCCTAGAGGAAAACCTAGGTAGTACCATTCAGGACATAGGCATGGGCAAAGACTTCATGTCTAAAACACCAAAAGCAACGGCAGCAAAGGCTAAAATTGACAAATGGGATCTAATTAAACTAAAGAGCTTCTGCACAGCAAAAGAAACTACCATCAGAGTGAACAGGCAACCTACAGAATGGGAGAAAATTTTTGCAATCTACTCATCTGACAAAGGGCTAATATCCAGAACCTATAAAGAACTCAAACAAATTTACAAGAAAAAAACAAACAACCCCATCAAAAAGTGGGCAAAGGATATGAACAGACATTTCTCAAAAGAAGACATTCATTCAGCCAACAGACATATGAAAAAATGCTCATCATCACTGGCCATTAGAGAAATGCAAATCAAAACCACAATGAGATACCATCTCACACCAGTTAGAATGGCGATCATTAAAAAGTCAGGAAACAACAGGTGCTGGAGAGGATGTGGAGAAATAGGAACACTTTTACACTGTTGGTGGGATTGTAAACTAGTTCAACCATTATGGAAAACAGTATGGTGATTCCTCAAGGATCTAGAACTAGATGTACCATATGACCCAGCCATCCCATTACTGGGGATATACCCAAAGGATTATAAATTATGCTGCTATAAAGACACATGCACACGTATGTTTATTGCAGCACTATTCACAATAGCAAAGACTTGGAATCAACCCAAATGTCCATCAGTGACAGATTGGATTAAGAAAATGTGGCACATATACACCATGGAATACTATGCAGCCATAAAAAAGGATGAGTTTGCGTCCTTTGTAGGGACATGGATGCAGCTGGAAACCATCATTCTTAGCAAACTATCACAAGAACAGAAAACCAAACACCGCATGTTCTCACTCATAGGTGGGAACTGAACAATGAGATCACTTGGACTCAGGAAGGGGAACATCACACACCGGGGCCTATCATGGGGAGGGGGGAAGGGGGAGGGATTGCATTGGGAGTTATACCTGATGTAAATGACGAGTTGATGGGTGCAGTAGACCAACATGGCACAAGTATACATATGTAACAAACCTGCACGTTATGCACATGTACCCTACAACTTAAAGTATAATAATAATAAATAAATTAAAAAATAAAAATAAAAAAATAAAAAAAAATAAAAAACAGAAAAAAAAAAAAAAAAAAGAATCTATGTTACTAAATGGCTATGTTCACAACATAGGTCACAGAACCAAACATTTGTATACATGACCTCCATCGCTCTGGGTGCCACTTTCCTCATCTATAAAGTGAGGGAGTTGGATTTTCTGACCTCTTAGGTTCCTTCCATTTCCTAAATTACCAGATTCAATCTCTCACATCACATATCAAATCCCTTGGAGAAAAACATCAAGAGAAGATGATTATACAATCTTCTTTGCACAAAGCTCAAAGACATATATGTCTCTGGAAAAACCTGTCTGTTCATCCACCCACCCATCCATGCATCCATCCAGCCACTCATCTGTTTATCCATCCATCCATCCATCCATCCATCCATCCATCCATCCATTCATCCACCCACCCATCCATGCATCCATCCAGCCACTCATCTGTTCATCCATCCATCCATCCATCCATCCATCCATCCATCCATCCATCCATTCATCCATCCACCCACCCACCCATTCACCCAATTATCCATCCATCCATCCTTCCATCCATCTATTTAATCATCCTTCCATTTATCCATCCATTCATCCATCCATTGGTACTTACAATGATTCATTTGTTGGTTCAGATTTCAAAACTTATTAAATACCTAAACCCATAATATTTTATCTCTGTTGATACTGTATCTATCCTTAGTATTTGGCAGATCATTAATACTTAAATATTTACCAAACGAATGAATGAAAGGCAGCTACACTACGTGTTTTACAAAGCAACAGGTTGGAAAGTGGTTCTGCTTCACTGCAGTCCATTTCATAATTTCGTGGCAGTTGCACATATTTCAGCGCTAAATAAATATTTGTTAAAGGAAGGAAGGAATCTGTGCAGCTGCAGTTGTGTATGTTTATAGGTTTTGGCCATCTGCTTATGTCTCATCTCTGTAGGCAGTGTGGTATGGTGGGTAGGGTCTGATGGGTCTGGAGTTAAGAGGCCTGGATTCTCCTTCACACTGTTTCAAGCAAGCTCTGCACCTTGAATAAATCATGTAGCCCTTCTGGGCCTCTCCTTTCTCAACTGCAAAGTAATACATTTGCTTTGCTTACTTGCATGTTTAAAGTGCGTAGTTAGAGTGTGAGGGTTAAAAACGGAAGAGACCTAGTATGCACTTAATAAATAAGTGATAGTTACTGTTTAAATGCAGGGACTTGTCTTCTTCATCACAACATTAAAGAAGGGCTGGTATATCCTTTGAATATTGAATAAGTGCATTATAGTAATAAAACAATTGGGAGTTATTTATGTAGCAAACACTTACATAGGGATTGCTGTGTGCCAAGCACTGTTATATATGCTTTACAAGTATTTTAATAATAGCTGCAACTAATTCAATCAACTCATCGAATTAACTAACTTAATCTTCATAAAAATCGAATGAGGTAGGTACTAGTGTCAGCCTCACTTTTCAGAGCAGAAAACTGGGACCTGGTTAGTGAGATCAGCTCCCCGAGGTCGCCCCGCTAGTCAGGGGCAGAGTCAGCAAATGCAGGCAGATGTCTCGGCGTTGTGATCCTGACTCCCCTGCTCTGCCAGTGTGTGCTCGACAACCATGCTGTAGAATACAATCGCTAAAGTGGAATAGAGACCATGCTTCCCGCCATGAGGTTCTCGCAGTCTAATTGGGCACATGAAATATTTAGAGAAGGAGAGAGCGGGCAATAAAGCCCCCACATGAGGTATAGATCATAGGGGAACGTGTAACAGGCCCCTTACTTTTTATACAACACTTTATGCCTTTCTGTGTGTTTCTGCATTCGTCATCTCCTCTGCTTTCCATAATCGCTGTCATTATTTATTGAAGGCTTACTATGTGCCAGGCACTGGGCTAAGTGCTTTTGCTTATATTATCTCAACCAAGCCTCACAGAAAACAATATGAAACAGAAAACCTATTATATGAGCATCATTTCAGTTTTAGTGTCAAAAATTCAATTCAACTTGTTCATAGAAACAATAAATGGGGGAGTCAGAATTGCCTTCAAACACAGCTGGTTCTAGGGACTCAAATAATGCCACCGGGTACACGCTCTCTCTCTCTCCTCCTCTGTTCGTCTCCCTTCCTCACTTGGCCCTACTTTCCTCCCTGCTGGCTTAACTCTGAGACAAGTTCTTTCTTTAGGGCGACCCCAAGAGCTCCAAGCTAATGTCATCCTTACTGCAAATGATTAGCGTTTCCAATAAATGTCCTGGAAATGAGTTCTGTGCATATGACCTGCCTGTGGACTGATCACTGTGGCCAGAAGGAGGGAATGTGTTGATGTGTGGGAACTGTGTCACGAGGCCAGCCCTGTAACTCCAGGAAGGAATCGGCCTATCAGACCCAGAGGAAAGGGAAGAGGATGTTTCTAGGATAAGGGAGCATGGAGTCCGTGAGACACAACCGCAGCAAAGTCTGCAGCAGTGAATTTCTCCACTTTATGGACGAGAAACAGGTTCTGAGAGTCTGACGGCTTTGTCTTGGACCATGTACCTGGAGACCAGCAGAGCAGGGTTTGTATCAGGTGTGTCTTGTTCTTCTCATCAGTGTTACAGACAGGAAGAGAGAGGCACCGACTGCATAAACGCCTTGTTTGATTCGTCTAGATAAAAGTGGACATTGCCACTGATAAAGATGTCCTGAAACAGACATCTCCACTCTTTTAGGGATGCCAAACTAGGTAAAAAATTCTGGATGGCTCTGCATTGCATCCTCTGTCAAAACCTGCAACTTGGGCTTTGAACTGCAGCTTCTGCTTGAACACCCACATGGTCTTTGAATTTGGAACAATTAGAGAGATACAAGTGGTTCCTGTCGGGTGTCTTCTTTTACAAGTTGGTTTTTAAAACATGGTGCTGGGTGGTGGCTGCAGGCCAGGGAAGTGGGGACTTTGGCTGTGAGTTCCAGGCAGCAAGCTGGGTGGTGGGTGGACCAGCCTGGACTCCACAACAGAGTGGAGCACCGCGCGGGGCTTTGCATTTGGTCCTTGGGAAAAAGCTGGCACGGTGAGAAACCAGTTTCCAAGAACGGGCTCGGCGAGAAATTTGTATGCGGTATTGCGTAGGGGAAAAGCACCGTCGAAGGAGTCGGCACGAGCTCCTGTGGGCTCTGTGGCTGTCATATCAGCTATGAGGCCTGGGGTGCCTCGTTTAACCCCTCTGGTGCCATTTCCCCATCGTGAGACAGGACCTGTAGGGTGGGCTTTCTTAGGAAGGGGGCAGATGTCCTTAGACTGAGACCAGCGCACAGTTTTGGAAAGGCCCCTCACTGAAGACAGGGTTCTGCAGGTCAGGCGGAGGGTGGTCTGTCTGCCAGTTCTGGTCAGTAGTCCTGACAAATAATGCTGGAAGAACTGGCTTCTTTGCAGGCCTCTACGCCTGAGTCCGTATACAACCAAACCTGGTGGAGGCCCTAGTGACCCAGGCAAAGCCAGGCTGTGCTGACTGTAGTCCTGCCTGCTCCATGCCTGCAGGTCCCGCACCTGGGGCTCTGGAGGGCAGGGAACACAAGCCTGTCTGGAGCTCATCCTCAACCCTCTTGTCTTTTACCGAAAGACCTGAATTGGAACCAGCGGGGACAGACAGGAGATCCTCACATAGCTGACCCAGGCTCAAATCCCTGTCCCTCTTACATGTTCTAAGCCTCAGTTTTGTGACCCATTCTTGTAAAGAATACATCAGATAACATTTGCAACTGCTTAGCTCACTTGCCGTTGGACCCAGGGGTGGATAATGCGAGTCTCTAGGGCTCGGGGCATCTGTTTTCCTTCTCTCCCTCAACAGATGCAGGTGACTGCCTGGCTGGCCCTGAGAGCTGCTTGCAGCCTGCCAGGTAACTAGGGGTAAGGGCTCAGTGTAGGGCGGCCCCTCTACTCCATGCTGGGGATCTCAGGAGAAGGGAGTCTGTTACTGTGCCACCTTCTTCCACTTCCACCCCCAGTACCCTCCTGCTCCACAGGCTTCCTAGTCCCTCCTCCAAATCTTCTCCTTACCAGGACCCATGGGAGACAGTTTCTGACTCACTTGTGCTGGGCTTGAGGAAAGCCTGGTGGGAACCCTTCTCCCAGGCCGGCCCTAGGGAGGGCTTTCTCCAGGGGATGCTCCTGGCTGCAGGAAACAGACCATCCATGCCTTCCCTCCATCATCGCCTGCAATGGCTCTAGGCCCCAGGCGTCAATGTGGGGAGGAGGTAAAGCCACACATTTTCTTTTGTTATATTTCTCGAGTAAGAAGGTTGTACCCTTTCCCACCCCGAGCTTCCCACTTGTACATTGTCACTGCGAAGTGGGGGAAATGGCATTCTTCTGCAGCACGCCGTTGTCACCCCCACGTCACCCCCGTGAGCAGGAGCGTCACGTCGGCAGTGTCGCTCCTCAGTGGATGCACCCTGGCCAGAACGAGGACCCTGGACCAGATGAACTGAGCCTACTCCAGCTCCTGCTGCAACCCCAGACCAGGCAGAGCCTCGGCTCCTTCACCTGAAAAAGGGGAATGACACCAGGTGGAAGGGGGATTAGGCTGTATGAAGTACCTTATAGGAGAATGCCTCATCAGATACAGAGTATTTTACAAATGGTAGGGATTTTTACCATGTATATGATAAAATATATTTCACATAAAATTTACCTTTTTTAAGAGACAGGGTCTTGCTCTGTTGCCCAGGCTGAAGGGCAGTATTGCTATCCTAGCTCACTGCAGCCTCAAACTCCTGGGCTTAAGCCATACACCCACCTCAGTCTCCCGAGTAGTTAGAACTACAGATGCGTGCCACCATACCCAACTAATTAAAAAAAAAAAAATTAGAGATGGTGTCTTTCTATGTTGCCCAGACTGGTCTCAAACTCCTGGCCCCAAGCAATCCTCCTGCCTCGGCCACCCAAAGTACTGGGATTACAGGTGTGAGCCACCACACCCAGCCAAGATTTACCATTTTGACCATATTAAAGTGTATAATTCATTGGTATTAAGTACATTCACAAGGTTGTGCAACCATCACAGTCCTGTTCCAGAACTTTCCCATCACCCCAAATGGAAACCAGCACTCTGTTAAGCAGCCACTGCTTATCCCTGCTCCCCCAGACCCTGGCAGCTGCTCGTCTGCTTCTTGTCTGTGAACTCGCCTACTCTGGATATTCCATATAAGTAGGATCTTACAGACTGGGGCCTTTTGTGTCTGGCTTTTTCACTTTGCATCACGTTTTCAAAGCTTATCCATGTTTCCACATGTGTCAATTTCATTCTCTTAAAAGGCTTATTATTCAGCCATTTTTATTAGAGGCTTATTATTCCATTTTGTGATGATGCAACATTTTGCTTATAGAAATGGTAGTTCTAGTTTAAAATCTCACCCTGGGATGAGAAATCATCCTGGAAATGATGGGAACAGGGGTGCCTACTGTGGAGACAGGAGGTGGGCAGAGGGTCATCATGAGACCAGCCTTCAAATGTCAGACGGTTTGGTTAGGTCAGGTTTCAGTTTTGATGTTGCTTCTCCCAAAAGCCTTTTCTGACCTGCACCCCTGTTATAAATAAAGTTTTGGTGCTGCAAGAGAAATAGCACTCAAATGTAAAGTTTTCTTTTTAATTCTCAGCAAGGCAAGTTACTTCTATAGAAGGGTGCGCCCTTACAGATGGAGCAATGGTGAGCGCACACTTGGACGAGGGAGGGGAAGGGGTTCTTACCCCTGATGCACATGACCCCTGCTGCTGTGTCCTTTCCCTGTTGGCTAGGGTTCGACCGCACAGGCTAAACTAATTTCGATTGGCTAAAGAGAGCGACAGGAAAAATGTTTGGTGGGAAAAATGGTTATGACAGAGTAGGTAATTGGAATGAGTCAGGATCGAGCAAGTAATTGGAATGAGTCAGGATGGAGCAGGTAATTGGAATGAGGTAGGGTGGAGCAGGTAATCGGAATGACTCTGGGTGGAGCAGGTAATCGGAATGAGTCAGGGTGGAGCAGGTAATCAGAATGAGTTGGGGTAGAGCAGGTAATCGGAATGAGTCAGGGTGGAGCAGGTAATCGGAATGAGTCAGGATGGAGCAGGTAATCGGAATGAATCTGGGTGGAGCAGGTAATTGGATGAATCTGGGTGGAGCAGGTAATCGGAATGAGTCAGGATGGAGCAGATAATCTGAATGAATCTGGGTGGAGCAGGTAATCGGAATGAGTCACAGTGGAGCAGGTAATTGGAATGAGCTAGGGTGGAGCAGGTAATCAGAATGAATCTGGGTGGAGCAGGTAATCGGAATGAGTCAGGATGGAGCAGGTAATTGGAATGAGTCAGGATGGAGCAGGTAATTGGAATGAGGTAGGGTGGAGCAGGTAATCAGAATGACTCTGGGTGGAGCAAGTAATCGGAATGAGTCAGGGTGGAGCAGGTAATTGGAATGAGTCAGAGTGGAGCAGGTAATTGGAATGAGTCAGAGTGGAGCAGGTAATTGGAATGAGTTGGGGTGGAGCAGGTAATTGGAATGAGTCGGGGTGGAGCAGGTAATTGGAATGAGTCGGGGTGGAGCAGGTAATTGGAATGAGTCAGGGTGGAGCAGGTAATCAGAATCAATCTGGGTGGAGCAGGTAATCGGAATGAGTCAGAGTGGAGCAGGTAATTGGAATGAGTCAGGATGGAGCAGGTAATTGGAATGAGTCGGGGTGGAGCAGGTAATTGGAATGAGTTGGGGTGGAGCAGGTAATCGGAATGAGTCAGGGTGGAGCAGGTAATTGGAATGAGGTAGGGTGGAACAGGTAATTGGAATGAGTCAGGATGGAGCAGGTAATCGGAATGAGCTATGATGGAGCAGGTAATCGGAATGAATCTGGGTGGAGCAGATAATTGGAATGAATCTGGGTGGAGCAGGTAATCAGAATGAGTCAGGGTGGAGCAGGTAATTGGAATGAGTCAGGGTGGAGCAGGTAATTGGAATGAGCTAAGGTGGAGCAGGTAATTGGAATGAGTCAGGATGGAGCAGGTAATCGGAATGAGCTATGATGGAGCAGGTAATCGGAATGAATCTGGGTGGAGCAGATAATTGGAATGAGTTGGGGTGGAGCAGGTAATCAGAATGAGCTATGATGGAGCAGGTAATCGGAATGAATCTGGGTGGAGCAGATAATTGGAATGAGTTGGGGTGGAGCAGGTAATCAGAATGAGTCAGGGTGGAGCAGGTAATTGGAATGAGTCAGGATGGAGCAGGTAATCGGAATGAGTCAGGATGGAGCAGGTAATCGGAATGAATCTGGATGGAGCAGGCAATCGGAATGAATCTGGGTGGAGCAGGTAATCGGAATGAATCTGGGTGGAGCAGGTAATTGGATGAATCTGGGTGGAGCAGGTAATTGGATGAATCTGGGTGGAGCAGCTATAATCAGAATGAGTCAGGATGGAGCAGGTAATCAGAATGAGTCAGGATGGAGCAGGTAATTGGAATGAATCAGGTGGAGCAGGTAATCGAAAAAGGTTGCTTTATGAGGAAGTTGTTTAAAAGTAGAAGGCAAAGAATTGAACATACTGACATACCGATTCTTTGAAAAGAAATTTAGAACTCATACCTAACACCCCAATAACCCTTCCCTCAAATCCTGATGAGTATCTCTTCTGAGTGTTCCCTTAGGTCCCTGAACTTCTCTTATTGTAGCCCTAGGCTGTCTGTGTCTGTGGGCCTGAGTAACTCTACCATCTGCAAGGACAGGGACCACTCTGTCTTGCTCACCACAGCATCTCTGCCATTGCAGACCAATGCCTGGCACATAGCAGGCCATCTGCACCTCCTTGCTGAATAAGTGAATGAATGAATGAGTCGTGAATAGTGGAGATAGCAGCCGAAGCTTGAGCTCACCTTTCTAGCACATCCCACAACCTTAGAGCAGACTGCTGCGGGGAAGCAAGGGCTCCTGTGTTACAGGAGTCACGGGAAGAATTCGGGTGGCCACTCAGTCCAATATGCTTGGGGAAGATTGGAGTGAGTTAGAGAAATGGACCTGGCGGCCTTTGGAACCCCGTCTGGCTCAAACCTTCTTTGATTTGATGACTCCGAGAACTATCCCTTGCCCTCTGCCTGGGCCGTTCCTCACGCCGGCCGAAACGCTGCCGTGGCCCAGGTGTGACCCAGATGCTGACGCAGGATTCTTCAATCTCACAGGTGCTGCTCTTTATAGCTTTTAATCTAGTAATGCACTGCCAGTGTGTCCTTTTCATTAATCACTCCTTTCACCACAGCCACTTGGAGAGGGAGGCTGGGGGAGCAACAGAGAAGAGGACGGAGAGTCTGATGTCTTAAGCAGCATGTCAAAGTCAGAAGCGGTAAGAGCAGCGAGCAGCGCAGACCAGCTGGGGCTTGGGTGGACACCGGGAATGACACAGTCATGCACGCATGGTGGTGGAGGGATATTTTTGTGGAAAGCAGTGCAGGTTCAAAACCTATGATTTCAACTACTTTACCACCACCTTCCATACTCCCTACCTCGCTCCTCTCAAAGGCAGTAAAACCCCACTCAGCTCTCTTTGCTGGAGTAGTGCTCTACATCCAGAGTTCAGAGTGCTTCTGCACCTAAACCCTACCTTCGCCGTTCTCTTGATGCGGGTGAGGGAAGCTATCAGAGTACCCCCTTTACCAGACGAGACACTGAGGCACTGGGCAGTTATATGGCTTGCCCATGACTGGCTCTGTTCTGATAAGTCAAAGGGTGAAGAGAGAAAGCTTAAGAACCTGTGCTGATGTTGGACGTGCCGTTGGAGATGGGGACAGGATGGGGGACTAGAGTTGGTAAAAGAGTCTTAGAGTCTCACCATTTTTTTGATTTCCTGCTCAGTGCTTAGAGCCCATTTGCTTTTGTTTTCCAGGAATATTTTTACTTAGTTTCCTTCTAGAAAGTTATTTGTGGTTCCCCCATGAGTAAAACCTCACAGGGCAGTTCTGTCTGCAACCCGTTCATGCTGGAAACCATAGTGCGTTCAGTGAGCAATTTTCTTTCCTCTTTCCACTCACTGAGTTTTTTCTTCTTGCAATGCATGCAAAGGCCCTTTCATCTGGACCAGCCCCCACCTGCAAGAGCCCCCCAGCATGCATTCCCTCTCCCTCAGTCCCTTTCTTTCCTCCTCCCTCTGGACAACAGACAGTAAGAAATGTAGCAAAGGGTGGAAACATGCAGAGATACAAGCTCATGAAAAGCAGCACATGGAAGGTAGTAAATTAAATGCCACCCAGCAAGGATAGGGAGCCTGAGTGTGGAGAGATGCAGGGAGTAAAATGCAGATTAAACAAAGCAGAGCACTAGAGCAAGGGGTGGGAGGGAGTGAGCCTGCAGCCAGGCTTCTGGGGATAAAGGCTGAGTGTGCTGGGGAAGTCACTTTGCCCTCCTGCGGGTCCTCTGTACCAAGCTGGCCATTCTCCGAGGGCTGCCGCAGCGCTTTCTCTTCAGCCGGAGCCCTCACTCACGGAGGTGGAGAGGATTTGATTAATTAGGGGAGATCTCTTTCACACAGACAGCCAGCTGCTGATGAGGGCCAAGCTCTTTAAGGGTGAGGACGCCCGGTGTCCAGGGCTGGCCCTGCCTCCCCGCCCCCCACGCCCTCCCCTACCCACAGACCCCGTGCTCAGGTGCCTACAAATGCGGTCATTCATGCAGCTTCTTTTCCCCAGTCCTGGTGCAAAACTCCATTTCTTTCTTTCCTGGGGTAATTGTATAAGCCCTGGAAATGAGACTTTTTGGATGAAATGGCGCTGTATTTGTTGGAAAACAGGGTGTGATGATTGAGGTCGGATTAAGTGGGCAGAGGGTGGGATCTTTCTGCCCTGGGGCCTTTGACAAGTATTTCTTGTAAGCTGTCAAGGGTGAGAGAAGGGCGAGAGATCAGGCTGGGGGTGGGGAAGGGTGGCTCCTCTCACTCAGCCTCCTCTGGTGTCCCCTCTGACCTCACTGGGCACAGAAGCACCCTCAGCTGTCCAGCCCCTTCATGCCCCTTCTTAACAGCTCTGCTCCATGGACAGGCTGGGGACTTCAGGGCTTCCCCTTTTCAGGACAAATGCATCATCTGGGGTGCTTAGCAGTGGGCTCCCCACATTGCTCAGCTTATTAAAAGAAAGCTTTGCCTTCAAGTGGCACAGGTAATGAAGCATTGCGGGGTGCCTGCCGGCTCTAATAAGACGGAATGAACTGAGGGGGAGAATTAACCTGGTAGGATTAGTTCACTCTGCAGCAAGATGCTTGGAATCGCCTCTTAGACCCCGTGCCGAGAATCTTAAACACACTCCTTTCTCAGAAGGGGCACTGGCTGGGGAGGAGGGCACTGGGCTGAGCTAGACAAGACAGGCAGGGCTGCAGGCAGGGGCTGAGCTCTCTGCCAGGGAGTGGCCAGTTTTCTTCCCAGGCCGTGGCTGAGCGTGCTGGGCTGCACCGTAACTCCACAGATCTGTCTGTTCAACCCACATGGATGGTCCAGGCTGCGCCAGGGTTGATGGGGAGGGGAGAAGGCAGCGAACTCTTTCATGGCCATGCTCTACTTGGTGGTACAAAGGTGGCATGGGTCTGGGACAGATGCCCATGTTTGAAATTGCAGACTTTGGGCTTGCCAATTCAGGTCACAGGAAGAAATGGAAAGAATAGAAAGAACACAAAGCCACAAAACAAAAGGCATCGGCATTCAAGATTCAGCTGCGAGCCTACTCCTGGTTAGGCCTGTGCTGGGTGCTGTGGTGGAGCCATGAATATGGCAAGTCCACTGCCTTGAGAGGCTCCCACGCTGCAGGAGAGATGAGTGTGCAACCAATGGCAGCGCTAGTCAGGTGGCCAACGATGGACACCTGTGCAGGAGGAATCAGCGACTTCTGCCTGGCTAAGGGGTAGGAAAGGACTTGGGGGGTCTTTGCAACAGAAGCAGCCTTTTTACTTTCTTTATCCAGCATAGGCCTCTTTACCAAACCATCGGGGGTCTCAGAGACCTGGGTGTTCTCTAGCTTTGGGACTCCTTCAGGTGTGTGTTAAAATATGCATGACCTGCCTGGCCCTGAGACCGAATGAGGGAAAATGTTTGGGGGCCTGAGAATCTGTGTTCGGACAAGCATCCCAGGGGATTACGGCAATCAGCAAAACTCAAGGCAGACAGAAGGAAACCAATCTCTCTTTTCATAGAGGAGGGAAGTTAGGCTGAAAGATGGGGCATGCAGTGGCTGAGTCAAGACAAGTGGCTGGAAAGTGCGGTGCTGGGACCTGAGGTCAGCGTTGCTCATTGCCAAATTCAGTGCTGTCTCCACTACGGAGGTCACACGGTCTGTCTCACGCAGCAGGAAAGGCACTAAGAAACGAGCTGTGGGGCCGCACAGCACATAGCATTCCATATTAGGGCGAGGTCTTGTGGGGCTCAGGAAGCATATACAGAAAGGGGGGAATTGCAAGTTTCCATTGCTTCCTGCTTGCTCTGTCTACCTATGTCCTTGCTAACCCCACCTGCTCCAGACGGCAGTTCACCTTATTCCCAGAAGGTCACGTTTTCTTACTGGGCAGCTAGCAAAATGCCAAACGGACTGATGGGTTTCTCAGACTCTAAATAGAGATGGCAGCATTTACGAGGGCGCAAAGCCTTACCACAGAAAGTTGCCAAAGTCTTGTTTCTGGAGACAGAGCTGCACGATATCTGTGGAGCTGAGGGAGTGCGACTCTGGGGCACAATGGCTTTCCTGAAACAGCACCCGATGCCCTTTCAGTCCTGGGGTGATACCCTTTATAAAATCTTTTCCTTGTCAAGAAAGAGCCAATGTTGCTTGCAGGCATGTGGCCTTGGCTTACCAGCCATCCTGTATTCAGTGTGAGAAAGGAAATGTGTTTCCACAAAGCACACACCCGCCACATCCAAGCTGAGAAGCCTTCGCTGGTCTTCCAAGGCAAGTGTTTCCAATCTCAGGCTGGCTGCATCCCACCAGCTGCCTTCATGCCTCCTGGGTGCGTGGAGGGTACCAGTATCCTGTGTGTCAGGCCCCTGCACACCACCTTTTCCTCTGACTCCCACAGGGCTCTGGAAGGAGCAAAGGGAGGTGTTGCAGATCATACGTTTTATTTGACAGATGAGGGAAAGAGCTGAAAAAGATTAAGTGATTTTTGTACTCACATTCACTCAGTGGTCAATTTAAGACTCACACCCAGTTCTACAACCTCCTCTCTTTCCCTTCCTAAACTCCAATTAGGACAATTGGTCCAGGTTCCTTCATGCCTCTGAGACTTTTTGAATATTTCCCCTCTCTGGACTGCCTTACTTTTCTTCAGCCTTCCAGATCCTTCCAAACGGAGCTCAAAACTCCTCTAAGAAGTCTTTCCCAATTTCTCTTAGCCTCAATCCTCTCTGAACCTGAACTACACCACTTAATGCTGAATTATGTTCTATCATATTGTTTGCTAATTGTTTGATATGTGCCATTTTTTTCTCAGCCCAGCTAGTTTGTAAATTCTACGTGGATGGTCGCTTCATGATTCTTTGATGGTGCCCAGTCCAAGGATGCTAAGCACAGGGTTTAAAACTTTTTTGCTGAAAATCTGCATGGAGAATGCTAATGGCATTTCTCCTCCCAAGGGAATGAACAACAGCGACCCCATTTAGCATATCCCACTGTGTTTGGTTTCTCCCTATGTTATTAGCGTAGAGACAGCAGCTCTCTGGCTAGGAAAAAGCATCCAGCTGTTCAGGGCAGCTGGAAGCCAAGTAAGGGTTATTTTGGGATGAGTTATTTCTTGCTTCTTAAGCCCTTTCAAATAATATTGTCTGGGACGGTGCTTCTTGCTGGAGAAGGCTTTCCTTACTTCCACAAACTAGAGGCAGATAAATCGCTACAGAAGAAAACCAGGGATGGGCTGAGAAGGGCGGGAAGTAAGACCCCTTAGTGTTGACAGCCAGATGTTTTTGGAGCTCCTGCTTCATCCTCCTCCTGCCTCTGTACAGCTGCTCCCAGGGCACAGGGACAGCTGAAGGCTTCGGAGACTGCAGCCCTTTTAAACTGGCTTTCATCCATCCGCCCCCTGTGCGGAGGCCTACTATTTACTTATTCGCAGCTAAGTTCCTGCCTTTGATGTCAGAATTTCAGTGGGGGCCTAGAAAAGAAACATATACATACATAAATGAGGTAATTGCAGGGTGATACTTGCTCTAGGGAGCAGAACTGGTGGGAAGAGTGGAGGGGAGGGTGTCGGTGGGAGCTGCTGTAGACTGGGTGGTCAGGGAAGCTGCTTGGAGATTAAAATGAAATGGAGGGAAAAGCCATCCAGATAGAGAGCTGGGAAAGTGCAGGCTGGCCCCGGTGGCAGATGCTGGAGGAACATGCCTAGGAATGGACGGAGGCCAAAGGGAGGAGAGCCCAGTGAGCCAGGGAGCCTGTAGGAGCGTCTGAGGAGGGCACTGGAAGCAACTGCAACCTTTGGAGAGTGGTTTGCACTGGAGGAGTGCTGGCAGCAGACAGTGAAGAGCAGGGAGGATGGGGGATGGATTCAAAAGCTGGAGTCAGGGTGCATGTTGAAGGCAGAGTAGCCAGGTCCATGGTGGAGCGAGTCTGGGGGCTGTGGGGGAAGAGGAATCTCATGTTTCTAGCTTTGACTGAGGAATACTGGGCAATAAATCAGTTGTGTGTGTGTGTGTGTGTGTATGTAATTCAAGAGTTCTAGTCTGGATGTATTGATACCAGACATATAATAATGGCTATAAATTACTTATTCAGCCACAACTTATTGTGTACCTAGTATGTGCCAGGCACTGCTCTAGGCACTGGGAATACATCAGGAGACAAAACAGACCTCCTCTTCTTCATCGAGCACACATTCTAGAAGACACAGACAACAGACGAGACGAATGTAGAGAGTGCTAGGAGGAGAGCAGTGCCTTGGAGAAAGATGAGACAGAGAAGGAAATATGAAGAGAGTTGAAGTTTTGTCTGGGATGTCCAGAGAAGTCATCACTCGATGATGGCATGTAGGCAAAGGCTTAAGAGGGCTGAGCGATGTTGGAGGAAATCCCTGCAGACAGGAGAAACATCAAGTGCCTGGGCTTGAAGACAAAAGGATACCTGCAGTGGCCCAGGGGCAGGGAGGTGTCCAGTGTGACTGAGGCGGAAGGAGTGAGGCTGAGAGCAGGGAGGTCACAACAGGGAGGGCGTGGTAGGTCAGAGAAGGCCTCATACTGCTGCTTGGTTGAGTTGGGAACTCAGTGGAGTATTTCAAGCAGAGAACTGAAATCATCTGCTCTGATAAACACGCTAAGAACAGACTGTAGAGACAAGGGCAGGGCAGGAAGCAGGACGAGCGGTTTTGGATGGATCCTGGGAGCTTGGACTAGCGCATTGGTGGTGGTGGAGTTGAGAAGGGGTTAGGGTCTCCATGTGTGTTAAAGGGATGATGACTGCATTTGCTAATGGACTGGGTGTGGGGATGTGGAAAAGAGAAATGTCAAGGGTAACACTACTGTTTTTAGCTTTGCAATTGAAAGGATGAAGTTGCATTAAAGATATTGGGAAGAAAGAGGGAAGGACAGGGTAGGGGTACAGTGAGAGCGCGACTTTGAGCATACTAGGTTTTGGGCGTGCATTCGCCATTCTTCGGGAATATTTGGCAACAGGGTGACAGGAGTTGAGTTTGGAGCAAAGGCCTGGGCTAGAGATACAAATCTGGGAGTCATTAGCATAAGAGTGATGTTAAAAGCCAGAGACTGGATGACCCGACACAGACAGTCAGAATACAGAGAGAAGAGGTCTAAAATCTGAGCCTGGGCCCTCTAGTGCTTGAAGGCCAGGCGAGATGGAACCACAGGTGGCTGTGTGAGCCTGTAAGTCATGCTAAGAAAGTCTTGAAGCAGGAAAACATGATCAATGCTCAAAAATATTGTGGATCACTAAGAAAACGAGAACCAAAAATTGACATTGACTTTAGCCATGTGTGTGACATCTGTGACCTTTATTAGGGCCGTGTCGGTGACGATGTGGGCGGGAAAGCCAAAGCAGATTTCAAGAGTGTACAGGAAGAGATGCGTCTAAGACAATAGGTGTAGACATGGTGTCAAGGAACTTTAAGGAAAGAAAGAAATGGGAGATTGCTATAGGAGAAAGTGAGTGACAGTTTTCTTGATAGAAAAAAACCACAGTCTGTGTGTGTGTTGATGGGAAAGATCCAGTAGAGTGAGAAAAATTGATGTTGCAAGAGGAAGGCAGGAAAATTGCTAGAGCATTGTCCTTGAGAAGATGAGGACGAATGGGTCTAGCGGACAAGTGGAAGAGCAGGCCTCGGACAGGAGCACCGTCACTCACAGCAAGGGAGGAGAAGGAGGCGATCTATGTACCAGTTGATGGAAGGCAGGGAGAGGTGGTCGGAGTCTGTGGATATTCTTCTCATGTTGTTTCAGTTTCCTCAATCACAGAAAGACGGTTATCAGCTGAGAGTGAGGATTCATGGGCAGGTGTTCCACATGAAGGATGAGATAGCATGTCCTCGCCGTCTAGCGAGCAGCCGAGTGAGTGTGCAAGAGCACTTACGTGTGAATGCTGGACAGCACCACGGGACCTGTGAGTCGATTGCTTATGAATTAAAAAATAACCAGCATGGGTGTGTTCTTTTTGTAAACATGTTCACTTGTGCATGTGCAAGCTGGTTAGACTAAAGCAGATTGTGATTTAGCTGCGTGCAGGAAAGTCCGCGGCAGCAGAGGGCGAGGACAGGCATGCTGAGGTTAAGGGTGAGGGGTGCGACCTAATGATTGGCAGGGAATGCAAGCCGGGGAAGTTGGAGACTCAAAGGGCAGGGGTAGATTGTGGAATCTGCACTGAAGCTGGGGAGGGGAGAGGGGCAGGGAGCATGGTACTGGGGTTGGCTCCTTGAGGAGATGGACTTGAAATACAGAAGGTGTTGTTCAGAATCTGGGATGTTTGAAGTCATGCTTACAGGGAGACAGCAGTTCTTGGCAATGACAGGATTGAGGTATGACCCTGAGAGTGACTGGATAAATTCGGAAGAGGGAGAAGTCCCTTGGAAGAATGGAAGCCAGGGCATGGCATTTGAAACATGATGATTTGTATATTAAATCACCAAAGTAGGAAAAAAAGTGTCAGGAAAAATAGTGTCAGGAGAAAGAGAGCCAGGAGCTGAACTCTTCAAGGTAAAAGGGGCCCTGGATAACTTGTGCCAAGGGTGGGAAGGGTGTGGTTTAGTCACTGACTGAAGATGCTAAGCACAGTACTCTCATGGAGGGGTGGGGAAGAGGGAGCAGCCATGAGGAGCAAGGACATGAGTCTCAGGTGGGCCTGGGGGCCGAGGGGGCCTGTTGAGGGAGGACTGCCCAGGAAACCAGTTTCCAGGAGAGAGCCCGGTTTCAGTCAGAGGCACAAGGTAGGGGGTGTGCATAGAAGAGGGTGGCAATACGGAGATCTTGCAAGAAGTGAAGATATGCGGGTCTTGCTGATGATTGGTCTTGAGTTCTAGAGGTAAGTGGCGGGGTGCTAGGAGATGGGGCGGAAGGAAGGTAAGATCAGAGGGTGAGGCAGAGAGCCTGTGGGTGTCAGAGTCTGGGTCTGGGGATGAAGCTGCTGGAGGTGGCTGGATATAAACAGGGAGATGGATAAAAACAGCAAACATCCTGTGAGCATATTCTATGTGCTAGTCATTTATGCATTAACTCATTTAATCGTCACAACTTTATGAGGTAGGCACTATGATTACCTCTGTTTATGGATGCAGAAACAGAAGCACGGAGGTGAAAAACTCACCATGATCACACAGCTTTTTTGTACAGAGTGAGGATTTGAACCCAGGCAGAGAGATTCTCGAATCTTTGCCACGACTCCATTCTGCCTCTGTGCTTGCTGATGTGTGCACTGCCCCGATTAGTTATGTGGCCTCGGGAAAACTGGCGACCTTTCTGAGTTTCACTTTTGACGTATGCAAAATATAGGTGATAATATCAGAATTACTGAAGGGAAGGGAAGGGAATGGGAAGGAAAGGGAAGGGAAAGAAAAGGAGAGGGGAAGGGGAAGGGAAAGGGAAGGGAAGGGGAGGAAAGGGGAAGGGAAGGGGAAGGGAAGAAGAGGGAAGGGGAAAGGAAGAGGAGGGGAAGAGGAGGGGATGGGGAAGGGAAGGAAAACGAAAGATATATTTGGGGAGATTGACATTCTCCACAGGGCTAAACCTTGATCCTGTTACACAGAAAAAGAAATTTGAGCTCTGCGTTCTGCTTTTCTTTCTGTGATTCCACAGTATGCTAGGCCTCTAGGAAAGTAGCAGCTCTCCTCCATCTTCAAGGAACATGTGCCTGTGTCTCACCTCCCCTACTCATGTTTTGTGTCCTTTTTCCTTCCCTTTCCCTACCTCTTCCCTTCCCCTCCACTTCCCATTCCCTTCCACTTCCCTTTCCCTTCCCTTCCCCCTTTTTTCCCTTCCCTTCTCTTTCCCTTTTCCTTCACTTCCCCTTTATTTTCCCTTCCTCTTCCCTTTTCTTCCCTTTCCCTTCCCTTTTTTCTCCTTTTCTTTCCCCTTCCTTTTCCTCTCTTCCCTTCCCCTTCCCTTTCCCTTCCTTTCCCCTTCCCTTTCCCTTCCTTTCCCCTTCCCTTTCCCTTCCTTTCCCCTCCCCTTCCCCTCTACTTTCCCTTCCCTCTCCTTCTCTTTCCCTTCCCTTCTCTTCCCTTTTCCTTCCCTCTCCTTCCCTAGCCTTACCCTTCCCTTCCCTTTCCCCTTCCCCTTCCCCTTCCCCTTCCTCTCCCTTCCTCTCCCTCCCCTTCCCTCCCCTCCCTTCACTTCCCTTCCCCTTCCCCTTCTCTTTCCCTTCCCACTCTTCTGCCCAGGGGTGGAATCTGCAGCCTTGACCTCCCAGGGTCAAGTGATCCTCCCATCTTAGCCTCCCAAGTAGCTGGGACTACAGGCATGTGCCACCATGACCAGTTAATGTTTTAATTATTTTCATAGAGATGGGATCTTGGTATATTGCCCAGGATGGTCTCAAACTCCTGGGCTTGAGTGATCCTCCATGCGCTGGCCTCCCAAAGTGTTGGGATTACAGGCATGAGTCATCACAGCCGTTTTCCCAGGCCCCCTGTAAGGCAGTTTTCTAAAGAGTAGAAATGGAGAGAGCAGATTGTGGAGGGATAGAGTGGAAATTGCCTTTTCCGAGATGCTGCACCCTGGAGACCGAGAGGACACGACTTTGTAAACTGTAACTGGAGGTGTTCTTGCTGAAGAAATGCAGTGTGGTAGAGTGATATTGACATGGGAAGAAATGAGTGTCAGTTATGGGCTGGTTTTACCTTCTTCTGAAGATTAATTTTAGAGATTGATAATGTAGGAAGACAGCAGTTCCATTTAGAGAAGGAGACAGACAGGCAGGCAGGCAGGCAGGCAGGCTCTTCCAAGGTGCTTGTTCTAGTACTGAGTGCCAAGGTTGTGGTGGACTCAGATGGACCAAGTCACCTGCCAGCACTGGCAGTTGGAGAGGTGAGGTCCATCTGTCAGAGCATGTACCCTTGCCATGTGGATACACATCTCTTTATGCAAGCAGTGAGGGTCAGGGATGCATGCTTTGCAGAACAGTGATTACATGGCAAACCTGCCATTCGGACAAATAGGGTTAAAATGGACCCTGTCCAAAATGGCAGAGTCAAAATGAGTAGGTGGCCTCAGGGATCCCTAAGGTGCCTTGATGTTCTTTCTGAGATTCTCTTTCTAACCCCGAGGTAAATAAGGGCTCAGGGAGTAAACTGTTTTTTAAGTAATGATGCCTGAAGACTGATCACTGACCTGATGGCAAAGCAATCAGGGCATGGAAAGCAACTAGACCCCAGACGAGGAAATTCAAGATGTAAACATGTCGGGCTTCCTGACTGCCCATGCACACACCTCCACCCCCATTCCAAGAGAGTTCCCTGAGAAGACGGTGACATTTCACTATTCAGTGTATGTGGAACAAGTGAAAGATAAGACAATGATTGTGGCGGGGGGATTTGCCGTAGGTCTGCTCGCTCGTTTCTCCCCAGAAGCTTGTAAGGGCACTATGAGAACCCAGGCTTAGCAGGCAGAGAGTTGTGCTCCACCCACCCCAAGAGGTGGCTGCGGGGGCAACAGACAGGCGGGAGGGGGAAGCAGGGACAGGAGGGTTCAGACAGAGTTTGCCTTGACATGACACTCCCCCAGAGCCAAGACCTGGGGGATGTTTCAGAGGTCCTGGTTTCCTATTGGACTGACAGACACATTTGCTGAGCTGAAGACATTTAAAGCTCCTGTCTCTTTTCTCCTCAGAGCTCCAGCGGGTTTTCTCTCACTCTGCATACAACACGCATACTAATTGGAATCTCTCCCTGAGAAGAAGCCTTCTTCCTGACAGATCCTTTAAGAATAGCTGTAGGTTTTGAAAAAACCCAAGATGGCATTGCCTGTAATTATAAAGTAATTGGTGTAATTGAGAGCTCAGGGTCTCATGCAAATCATCCTCCCATTTCTAACTTTACATCAAGACTATTTTTATTTTTAAATGAAAAAAGAAATCACGTGCATGTGGGCATGGTACTTGTGCATCTCCGCCTGGGCCCCTATGTGTGCAAAATACTAGAGCAGAAGTGGTGGGATTGGCCTTGCATGGAAGAGAAAACCGTTTCTGGTTCTTGTGTGTCTTATAGAAAATCCCCAGACTTCTCTCAGCCTTGGTTTTCTTCATCTGTGGAACAGGGAGTAACCTCATATTGTTGTGAGAATTAAAATAATACAGATGCACGAGCATTGTAAACTAGAAAGTGCATGCACAAACATGAGGACCTCCCCCTTGGAAACTTCTTTTCTGCTCTTTAGGAGTTGGAGCGTGGTACAGTGGGAAGAGCCATGCTCTGAAGCAAGAGACGAAGTTGCTCTTGCACTTAGAAACTGGATCCGTGACTTTAGTTGTTCTTTGGTGAGATCAGGTGGGGGTCTGATGGGGACACACATTGAAAAGTATCGCGTGCTGTTGAACTGCCTGTTTAGCCAGTGATCTGACCAGGTCTGTATTTTCTCTTCACCAAGATCCTTTGTGAGGAGTTGTGGTGGCTGCTATGATTTTACCTGATGCAGGTGAGGGTTAAATCTTCCAATACGAGACTCCCCACAACCCTGATCAGGACAGAGGTCGGTTTCTTACAGCTGCTCTAACAAATAACCACAGACTTGATGGCAAAAAACAGTAGAAGTTTATTCTCTCACAGCTCTGGAGGCCAGAAATTCAAAATCATTCAGGTAACACTCCCCTGCCTCTTCCAGCTTCCTTGGCCACATCGCTCTGATCCCTGCCTCTCTTCATATGGCCTCCTCCCTGTGTCTGCTATTTCCCTCCCTCCCTCTCTCTCCTTCCCTCTCCCTCCATATTTCTCATAAAGACACTTGTGATGGTATTTAGGCCGACCTCCCCCCTCCAGATAACCCAGGGTCTTTCTCTCATCTCAAGATTCCTAAGTACATCTTATCTGCAAAAAAACATTTCCCAAAACCCATGACATTTACAAGTTCCAAGGAATAGGAATTGGTCTATTTAGGGGACCATTATTCAGTTGACAACAAGAGTGAAGTCTCCCTGAATCCAGGCTGCCCAGGTGAGAGTCACAGCTCCACTGCTTTGTAACTTTGTGACCTTGGGAGAGCTGCTTCATCTCTTTGTGTCTCAGTTTCCTCATCTGTAAAATGAGGAAAATAATAATGCTGACCTAATGGGGTAGTTGTGAGGGTTAAATAATTTAGTATCTATAAAGAACTTAGAAAAGCTCTCAGCTCATAGTGAGTTCTCCCAAAATGTTCACTATTATTCTGTCTAGTTTTCCCTTAATACCTGGTTATAGGTTTGTCATGGTTTCATCTAAGCCCTTCTAGAACTTAACTATATTTGCCCTGCACAAACTTTTGGTGTAAATTACTTTTCATTTGCTCAAAAATTACTGTTTTAAGTTTCAAGAGGTATCACTGGAAAGATGTCCCGTATTCCTGGAGACTCACGTTGTTAAGATGAGAAATACTGCCCAGAGCCTCCTGCAGATCCAGTGCAACCCCTGTCAGCATCGCAATGAGGTTGCTTTTAGAAATGGATAAATATATCCTAAAATTCATATGGGCTCTCAAAGGCCTGCGAATAGTCAAAACAATCTTGAAAACACAGTCATAGTTGGAGGATTCACATTTCCTGATTTAGCAACTCGCCACAATTCTGTTTGTACAGTTTGTTTTGATAAAATAATCAACACTGTGGCACTCGCATAAAGACACGGAACAATGTAATTGAACCGTGGGCCAAGAAATAACCTCACGTCTATGGTCAATTTTTTTTTTTTTTTGTAAAGGGTGACAAGAACATTTAAGGGGAAAAGAATAGTGTTTTCAACAAATGATGTTGGGAAAACCAGGTATCCACATGCAAAAGAATGAACTTGGACTCTTACCTTATACCATTTATAAAAATTAACTCATAACAGATTAAAGATCTAACTGTAAGAACTGAAACTATAAAACTTCCAGAAGAAAACAGGGAAAAGTTTCATAGCATTGGATCCAGCAATTCTTCGATATGGCAGCAAAAGCACAGGCAACAAAAGAAAAAAGAGGTAAACTTGGTTTCACAAAAATTAAGAAAGACTCTTTTGTGTTTCAAAGGACACCATTAAGAGAGAGAAAAGGCAACCCGCAGAATGGCAGAAAATATTTGCCAATCATAAATCTGATAAAGGATTAACATCCAGAATATATAAAAAATTTCTGTAACTCAAAAGTGAAAAAGCATCCATGTTACAAAATGGGCGAACAACTTGCACAGACTTTATCCTAAGATACACAGATGGCCAATAAGCACATGAAAAGATGCTCAGCCTCACTAGTCATTGGGGAAATGCCATTTAAAGCCAAAATGAGATCCCGCTTCACTCCCATTAAGATGGCTACCATTAACAACCACAAAAACAAAAGAAAAACAATGGAAAAACAAATATTGGCCAGGATGTGGGGAAACTGGAATCCTTGTATGTTTCTGGTGGAGATGTCAAATGGTTCAGCCCCTGTGGATAGCAGTATGGCAGTTCTTCAAAAAATTAAACATGAATATGAAATTAATAGGTGAGGAGTTTCAGTTTAGGGGTGTTGAATTATACTGGAGATGGTGGTGGTAATGGTTACATAACAATATAAATGTACTTAATGCCATTGAATTATACACTTAAAAATGGTTAAAATAATAAAATTTGTGTTATGTGTTTTTACCACAATTAGAAAACAAATAGTGCTTAAGTCTCCTTTTTTCCCCTATGGATCTGTGAGACCATACAGTGGACCTGAGGGGACATCCTGGTGCAACACACACCACAGATCACATAGGAGCTCCCCAGCCTGCATCCCGGTCTTTTCCGGTGAGGAAATGAGGACTTACAAGGTCTTGGTTGGGAAGAGATGATGACCCAGCTGTTTTTTTCTTTAAATAAAGGTTGTTTTTATTAAATTATTATGTAATCATTTTTAAAAAATTAATTGATTGAATTCGCAAGAACTGATTGTGTACATTTATGGGGTCAGGAGGAGATTGTAGGGCTGAGGACAGGGCTGTGCCCTGGAAGAGGTTATAAAGATGAGGCGGTAAATGATGTGCCTGTGATGGGAAAGCGCTGGGGGAGACCCTGCAGAGCTAAGGGCTCTGAAACACCGTCTGCATTCTGCCACCCTGAGCTCTCACAAGGCAGTCAAGATGCCATTGATGTCTCTTATACGTTCTGGGCATGGTACAAGGGGGAAGATGAATTTCTTCAAGGAGCTTACAGGCTTGTCTGGGAGATGAGGCATAAATATCTAAATGAAGGAAACAATAGCTCAAGACAACAAAAGCTAAACTGGTATGAAGAACCGTCAAGTCAATTGAAGAGACGCTCATTGCTCAGGATGCTCACAGCAGGCTTGCTCACTTGAGGTGGGTGGCTGTAGAAGACAGGATTGCCTGGTGGTCACTGAGGTCTGTGGTGTGGAGAGGCCTGGAGCTGGGCTCCTACTCAAGTGCTGCCCATTGTTGTTGACCTGGGGCCAGGTTTTTCTAACCTCCTAGGCCTCTGTGTTCTAACCTGTAAAATGAGGTACTGTTATTTCCTCCACATGAGTTGTTGTGAGAGTTAAGTATGAGTGTGTAGAGTCCTTAGCACAATACCAGGCACATTTAGTACACACTCACTGTTAGTGCAGGGGAGGTGGTGTTGGAATTGGGTCTTGAAGGAGAAGAGGGAAAGGGGATGGATGAATGGCAATGAGGCGTAGGTAGCTGGGTATGTTTGAGGGCAGAAGTAATGAGAGTGTCTGGAGTAAAGGCTTTTTTCTCTCTCAGTTTTCCTTTTCCCCAAAGAGAAGACTAGACTTCTGATGTGCCAGCTACCAGGCTGATGAGGAAATGTGAGCCTGGCTCTGAGGTGGGAAGAAGGCCTGGACTGTGGGAAGAGGCTCACTGCCTTTTCTGGGGTCCTGTTCCCTTTTGGTCAATACTGTGGGTCACTGTGGGTCACCCAGGACTAGAATCCTGAACGTTTAGTCTTGACGCCAAGGTACAAACTGGCTACAGGAATCAGCATCCCACTTTCATGTGTAATATACCATTCTTGAAAAGTACTTTTCAATCATTTATTAGTTCATAAGAAATTTAATGAGAAGTGGGAAACATAATTTCTGCCTCATAGAATGAGATGAGATTGTTTGCAGAATATTTATGATCTTCAAATGGTGCAATACATGCAATAATGTTACCTTGCAATAATGAACTTTTATTATTCAGTAGCTATCAGAGGTTACTCTATGAGAAAATGGTAAATGACTAAAACTTAATTTTAAAGGGAGGAAAATGAACCAATATTATCTCGTATGCCTTGTTTAGTTACTTTTGCATACATTTTCCTGAAATTGTTAGTGTCTTATGATTATCTGAACTTATCTTATTTTTCTAATTCAGATCCGTTTAGGTAATTAATTGATCTGTGTAGTAAATGTCATAGACGAATACGAGTCTTCAGTTTTCTCAATGAAAACAGATTGAGCTGCTGGCTGAGTCTGTTTTCTGTTACTTAAAACAGAATACCTGAAACTGGGTAATTTAGAAAGAAATGGAACCTATTTCTCTAGTTCTGGAAGCTGAGTAGTCCTAGGTTGAGGGGCCACACCTGGCAAGAGCCTTCTTGCTATGGGGGACCTCTGCAGAGTCCTGAGGTGGCTCAGGGCGTCACGTGGGGAGGGGGCTGAGCTAGCTCAGGACTCCTCCTCTTCTTACGAAGCCACCAGTTCCACTCCTGTGATAATTCATTAATCCATGGATAGATTAATTCATTCATGAGGGCAGAACCCTTATGACTCAATCACCCCTTAAAGGCCCCACCACTCAATACTGCCACATCGGGGATTCAATTTCAACATGAGGTTTGAAGGGAAAAAATACTTGAATCATAGCACCTGTTCAATGAGACTGGGAATTTGATTACCATTCTTCAGTAGTTTTTGTTTTGTTTTTTTCCTCCTAAGATTCCTTCCAAGATATAATTCTATGATGGTCTGCTTCTGGTCCATGAAGGGCCAAAGACCTTCCTAACCCTCATGGCTCGATCAGGCACAGAAACCATGGTGTGGAGGTGCCTCCAAGGGAACCAGAGGGAGCACATCTCCAGCCCCTGCTCCGTGCCCTTTTCCGCTGCTTTCTCTCTCTTTTATTCTTTGCTTCTCCAGCCTCCTTTCTAACACTTGTTTGCTCTCTTCCCTCCTGCTATGTCTCTAGCCCTTCAGAGATACCTGTGTCGTGCAGTGCACGCTGGCTTAGCCACACGCAGGGTGATAGAGGGGCTGGCCGCAGGCCTGGCATCTGCGTGGGTTCCTGGGCCTTCTCCCTCTATTTCCTTTGCTCCCAGATTCTCTGCTGCAGGCTGGGTTGCACCAGCTATAGTCAAAGAAGCTCTCTAATGCCTCATTCATTGGTTACTCAACAGATATTTGAGTACCTACTGTGTGTCAGATGTATACCTACTATGTATAGGGACATGGCACTGAACGAAACAAGCTCCTGTGCTTACAGAGCTTCACTTCTCATGAGGACACAGACAACAAACAAGTAAATGGCTGGTGAATATATGGACTCTTCAATGCTTATGAGTACTTTAAGAAAAACTAAAGCAACGAGAGTGATAGCATGGCCGGAAAAGCCCTTTGTAGTGACTTTGACGTTTGAGCAGAGACCTGAATGCCATGAGGAAGATGGGCACACAGATCTCCGTGTGACAAGCATTGTAGACAGAGGGAGCAGGAGCTTCGAAGGCCTGAGACCAGAGGCTGTTGGTGTGTTTGAGGAGCAGAGAATGTTCCAGATGGTCTGGAGAGGAGGGAGGAGAAGGAAATGCCAGATGATGTAGAAGCTTTTTGACTGACTGATGGTCTCTACCTTTTTGGCAGAGTTGAGCAGAAAGTTCATCTTTCTTTTAAGGGAGGCCCTTCAACTCATTTATTTCCATCAGCATTTCAATATTTTTCTTGGAGTACAAGGAGTGTAGAGTAGATATCTGTTGCATTGCCACCTGATATGCATTGCCTGTTCTTTGACGACTGTATTCTGCTCCCCCTCCGTAGAGCTTACCTCTTCCCCCAACTGAGCCTGGGCATTCAGAGGGGCTAAGGATGCCACCAACGCCTTCTGCAATCACCACATCACATTCCCTTGGCAGTTAGACTGGAGGGAGAGCCACAGAGCCTGATCCAAGCCATGAGATACCATGAGACTTTTGCTGGGCATACTGGAAAGCAGGTTTGCTTTTTCTCACCAATTCAATGCCACGAGAATGTGGGATGTGGAATAGGTGCAACCGTCTTGAATCCACACAGGGGAGCCTGTCTGAGAATGGAGCCCCCTCTACAGGAACTGCAGCTGAGATAGTGAGATACAGAGTCCTGGGGACATAATCTGAAGCCTTGAATCAAGCCTTACTTGGAACCAGCAATGTATGTACCTTGAATTTTCTGTAAGCCAGTAAATTCGATGATTGCTTAAGCCAGCTTGAGTTGGGTGAAAAACAGTTTTGTTTTTGTTTGTGTGTGTGTGTGTGTGTGTCACTTGCAACAAGAGGAGCTCTACCTGACACTGACACAGATGATACAAGAGGGCATAGGGTGGGGATGAAGACCAGAACCTTGGATTCAAAACCTGCTCTTGACCTTGGGCAAGGTCTTAGACATATCAAGGCATACATTTCCTCATCTGTAAAATACAATACTAGTATCTTATTGTTGGGAAAATTCATTGAATATATATAACTTCGGAAGTACTCATCATAAGTGCTATGTAAATGTCTGCTGCTGTTGTAACTATTTTTTTTTCCTTTTTGCAAAATCAGGTTTCTGAAGCTATACTGTATTGAGTGACTTACCCTAGTCACACAGGAGGTCAAAGTTAGAGTGGAAATTAGGCACCAGAATGCTCAAGGGGTGGCCTTTGGCAGTTACTCACCTACCCCAGAAGGCAATTGGAGTGCCTACCACATTCCAAGCACTCTACTGTGCTGGTGGGCTGCAGACAAAGATGGCAGATTCCGTGAGAACCAGGGCTTATATATAGCTCAGTGTTGTGTTTCCCCTCGGTTCAATGACAGGGCTCTTTGCCCAGGGGGTGATGGGGTGATTACTCAGTGGTATTGACTTACCTTCCCCAACACAGCTCAGCATTCCACGGAGGGAAGGCATTTTCTGAAGAGGGTTTATTTGGAGAATCAGTTACCCACATAGTGAATGTGAGCCCCACTCCCAGGGCCAGGGTGCTCTCTCTTGGCCTGGTAGCACCTCTGCCCTGCAGGGTGGCAGAGCCAGCAGACAGAGGCTCGGAGCTGCCCTCCTTCTTCCTGGATTCCCCAGGCATCTGTTTCAGCAACTTGCTCTTAGTCTCATGATAAATTCATTACCAGAAAATGAAGCTGGAGTTTCCTAGTGACATAAAATATTGATGAGCGAAATAAGGACTAAGATAAATTATCAAATGTTACTTTCAGGCCCGGCTGCATTCTGTTCTGCCTGGTCTGCATACATTTGTTCTTCTCTCACCCCTTTTGATTTGTTTGGCTGGGGGTTTGTCCTTTTAATAGGAAGCATATTGGAACACCAGTGAAGTGCTCCAACCTCAACGTCATACCAGAGTGGGAAAAATAGACATGTCTCCTGGTTACTGTCAAAACTATGAAACCCAATCCTGCCACTTCACAACCTTCTGGCAGGTTCTTGGCACCCTCAGGATAGCATGAAAAACACATTGCTCCCCTGCTCAGAAACTGCTAATGGCTTCGAATTGCTGTAGAATAAAATATAAACGCCTTACGATGTCATTCAAGGCCCTCTATGGTTCCGTCCTAGCTTGACTTTTCTGTCTAATTCCCCTCTATGTTCCCAGGACTGACACACTTCAGTACACCTAGACTTTCGGATTCTCCGAAAACAGCATCAGTTTCCAAGCAGCTGTGCTAAGTTTCTTGCCTTGAAGTGCCCCTCGTCGATTTCTGTGATGATTGAAATCCTGCCACTCCCTCAAGGGCCAGCTCCGTTCGCAAAATCCTCTCTGATATTCTCCTACTCAGAATTAATTCACCAAAGGTGAATGTTGGTGAAAGCATTGCAAATTCAGTGCTTTTTCTCATTGCTAGTGATGGTGGGAATGGTGTGTTTACAAAGGAATGTAGCCATAGTTTTCAAAGTGCTTAAATAAGTGCACATCTTTTGAGTCAGCAATTCCACATTTGAGAATTTGTTGTAAGGAAACAGTAAGTTGTAAAAATTAATTTGAGTATGAGGCCATTTATCCTAGTGTTCTTTAATATAGTAAAATATTGGAAAGAATCGAAAAGCCCACAAGTAGGAAATTGTTAAATAAATTGTGATACATCTGTATGATAGAATGACATTTATCTACCCAAACATTATGGTGCGCAGAAATAGTTGATGGTTTAGAAAAATGTCCATGATGTTTTTGTAAGTGAAAGAAATAGGGTATAAAACTGTGAAGTGTGGGGGCGATGGGGGAGCTGTTTGAGCTTAGAGAAAGCTTTGGAAGCATATGCACCAAAATGTTGGGTTATGGGACTATGGGCAATTTTTGGACCATTTTCTCTTACAAGCCCACTCAACAGGGTCCTCCTAATGTGCATAACTTGCTTCTCATCTCCTTCACTTGAAACTAGCCCCCAACCCCTGCCTTTGCTCCCATGGTAGGAAAGCGCTTCAGATAATCATCCTCCATACACTTTAACTCTGCAGATCTGCCTTCATGCTCTGATCCCCAGTTAAACTCATTCATTTGCTCTCATCTTTTGACCTCCTTTTTACTCTCTCATGGTAATGGTGGCTCTCCTCCTAAACTCTCCAAGTCCCAGGCATAAGCCATGGCTCTGCCTATGTGGTGCACGGCCTCAGTAAAGGTCAGATCAATACCGAGTTCTCCAAAGTTACTTTCCAGAGTTTTATGACTAACCACATGAGATCATCTCTACTATTTTTAATGCCTGTAAGGATGTGGTGGGGAATGGTTTCCAGCAGGGGTTTTCAGCCATCTTCTCTGACGTGTATACATCCCAGACATTCTTGGAGGTTGTATTAGGGTTCTCTGGATATATATGTGTGTGTGTGTGTGTTTGTGTATGTGCGTGTATTTATTAGAAGGACTTGGCTCATGAAGGCTGCAGTCAGCAAGACTTGGAGACAAGCAGTCTCAAAACCCAAGAAGAGCTGAGATTCCAGTTTGAGCTTGAAGGCAGGAAAAGGCCAGTGTCCCAGATGAATGCAGTTGCATGGAGAGGCTCCTCTTGTTTGGGGGCAGGTTAACCTTTTCTGTTCAGACCTTCAACAGGTTGGATGAGGCCCACCCACAGTGGGGAGGGCCATCTGCTTTACTCAGTCCACAGATTTAAATGTTCATCTCATCCAGAAACAGCCCACACAGACACACCCAGGAAAATGTTTGACCAACTATCTGTGTACTTTGTGGCTCAGCTGAGTCAACATAATGCGAATCCTCCCAGAGGTTTCAAGGCCAGTTGCTGAAAGATAGCTGGTTGGCCATAGGTCATATGCACTGACCAATGTCATCTTTTTCTCTCACTGCTCCCCCACTCTCTGGTGTGTCCAGAGCTCTGGGTAAGAGCAGATGCTTTACCCAGGAGTCACAGGATGTCAGAGGCATTGAAACAGGCACAGGCCCACAGAAACTGAGGACCTTGTTCAAGGCTGCATGTCTTCTAAGCAGCAGAGCTAGGACCTGGACCTGGGACCTGGATATCATACTGCCCTGGTGTTTGTCCTCACAGTGGGGAGGACAGGATGGAGGAAAACTAGTCCTCCTGAGTTCTGGAAAGGAGCGCACCTCATCACACCCCTTGACTGCAGACTGTCATGTTCTCAGATTTCCCGGCTCCATCGTACTGCTTGACACATGGGCACAGCTCTCCGTCCAAGGGAAGCTCGGATGCCGTGTTGAGTTGTGTGGAACAAAATCAGTTAGCAAATCCCTGTGAAAACTTTCTGAAAATGGGAAGTACAGACCCTACACTCTGGCAAGGAATGCTTCCTGTCCCTTGTGAGGCCTGAGTCCTGTAAAGCCACTGGCTTCTGGGCAGGGATGGGGACCCACAGGCCAGTCCTTGCAGGGAAGGACTCAGGACACCGAGAGCCCTCTTTGAGCTTTCAGTCTGGGCTCTTCTGGTCATTGCTGCAGGGTCACTTCCTGGCTCACTGATCCTTTCATTTCCATGACTCACTCTCTCCTTCTGGGCTCTGTGTCCAGCTCCCCCCGCAGTTCCATGTTCAGTAACTGAAGGGTCGGGCCTGGTTCATCCTGTGATACTGCAGATCTCCTTGGTGGGTCCTCACCTCTAAACAGAGAACAGAGAACACTGAGAAGATTGAATGTGGGGCCAGGAGCACAATCAAATCTCAGTGCCCCTAAAGTCTACTTGTACTAAAACAATCTGGATAACTAGAGATCATGGTTTTTGGTTTCAGTTACATGGAAAAGTGACTTGTATAGTTAGAGATTTTGTGCACTGGGGCTTTTGCGATTTCCTTGCTGTTGTTCTTGAACAATATCAGTAAAGCTGCTAAATGCCCTGTTTAGCATTTCTGAGGACACAGGTTTTACCTGCGAGTCTTACATGAAGAGCATATTCCTTCTGCCTTGTGCTCCCCAGGGCTCCGCCCTCCCCGTAATTCCTTCAGTTGGAAGCAGAGGCACCTCCACAGCTTAAGAGCCCAGGCCTATCAGAGCAGAGTGCCCTTGCACAGGCCCCACACCCCCTCACATACTTACCTGTTCCAGGTGCAAGGGGTGATCCTGGGGTCACCAGACGGGTATACAGAAAAGGTAGGATGGAGTAGATCAGAACATTTTGGAGCTTTTCAGGATGCAAAACTGGAATCAAATCCTAACTCTATCACTTGCTGGCTGAAGGCCCAGCATGGCACCTGGAACACAGGTGTTCAGGAATTGTCAGTTTCCAGTAGTGGTAGAAAGATTCTTGAGGCTCTTGGAGAGCTGGGGGCAACAGCAGTTAGGCGTCTTCCATCAGCGGTGAGCTCGGGGAGGAGAGCAGTGGGGACAGGGAAGAGCGAGGGCAAGGGGTGGGTGAGTCAAGGTGAGAATCGGGTCCTTGGGTCTCATGTTCCAACTGAATGTCCACCACTGTCCTGCTAGGGGTCTAGTCAAGCCAAGGCTACAGTCCTTTCTCCAACCCTCCCGGAGATCAAGGGCCTGTGTCATCACAGACAAGGAGACCCCTGCTCTGCCCCAAAGGGAGGCAAGGCTGGGTGTGAGGTTCCTGTGCACCAGGCTTCTGTGGCCAGGCTCCTGGCGCTTCCCTTTGGTGATGACACCTGGAGACTTTACAACTAAGGGGGCTAATCCCATTTTGAGTTATCCAGAGAATCTTCGCAGGGTTGGAACTAGAGAATTGATTTTAAAACTTCTTAATGTTGCCTTTCAAAGGCCCCAACTACTTTCAAAGGAGGGTAGTTCTATGTGAAAGGCATTTGAACCACAGTCTTGAAAGGCCTGGGAGAACAGAACAGACAGTAAGAAATAGATGGTGGCTGAGCTTCTCCAGTCTGCCTCTTCCCCAGGATGTAGTTAGAGAAATGTTGTTGAGAAAACTGGAGGCTAAGCCTCTGCTCCTGTGGCATCAGCCTGGCCCTTCCTCCCCAATGCCCCCCATCACCCACTCACTCCCCGTAGTCCCTGCCCACACCCCACTTGACTATTAGCCAACCCTGACTCTCCACCAAACCTAAAACTGAGTCAGGGAAGGGTGGTTCTCTTCAGGGAGAGGGCAATGAAAGAAAAATTATCATGACTCGTCAGGTGAGGGATTGGAAGGAGGAGGCAATATCAATCGTTTCCTGAGGCTGGTGGCAATGTGAACCTGGGAAGGCAGAAACAGCCGGCTGGGCCGCAAGCTGTGCTCCTACTCCTCCCCGAAGTATGCTGGGCACAGGGTATGCCAAGCCCTGGGCTAGAGCCTCCTGTGGAGCAGCTCAGACTTCATGACCGTCCTGGGAGTGGTGCTGTCATGATCCCACCTGATACAGGAGGGAAGTGAAGCTCCCATGAAGGTAATTAACTCTCCCGTGCACATACAACTGAGCCCAAAGAGGTGTTGTGTCACCCCCATTTTGTAGAAGGAAAACATTTTGCAGAGACGAGCAGGGGCCAGGTGCCCTTGTACACTCTTTTAGCTGTTGTTGACAAAGGACCAGCAAATATTTCTGTACAGGACCAGAGAGTAAACATTTCAGGCCATACAGAGCCTGTTGCAAGCATCTGCATACTCAGCTCTGTCGAGAACATCCCTAAACAATAGACAAATGAGTGAATGGGCAGGATTGGGCTCCAGAGGGGCAGAGTTTGGCCTTGGGCTGTAGTTTGCCCTGGCTCCGGGAGACAGTACGTGGGCTTCAGGGCAGAGACCTGAATTATACCCCCCAACTGCTCCCTGAGTGATCCTGCACTTCAGGTTTCCTTCCGCAAAATGGGGATAATGCAACACCTGTCTCAGCCCGGTTGTGACAGGATTGAATAGGAGAATGCATGTGAAAGATTCACCCAGTATCTGGCACGTAATTATTTCTCAATAAATGTAGCTTTTTTTCTTCCTCCCTTAGTCCTTCAAGGGCAGTCCCAAAGGAGGGAATCACTGGTTGTTGAACCCTAGGGCAAGACTAAGAATCACTAGCACTTGGCATCTGTGATGTATAAAGTGCCTTGACAAAATACTGTCACATTTGGGTTTCGAGAAAACCTTCTAAGATACACCTGCCAGATCAGAAGGCTGCTCCTGCTCCATCAGCCTGGGAGGAGAGCAGTGGGGGCAGGGAAGAGCGAGGCAAGGGGTGGGCGAGTCAAGGTGACAATCAGGTCCTCGGGCCTCGGGTTCCAACAGCACATCCACCACTGTCCTGCTAAGGGTCTAGCCAAGTCAAGGCTGCAGCCCTTTCTCCAGCTCTCCCAGAAATCGAGGGCCTGTGCCATCGCACAGACAAGGGGCTCTGCCAGATGGGAGAGGCAGGTTTTTATTTCACAGATGAGAGGCTGGAGACTTTGGGACGGTGAGAGATCTGCCAGAGTCCACCCAGGTGGGTTTTTAATCCCTAATCCCATATACTTCATAAACTCATCCCAGTTTTGTGACTTTCCGTGTGGCCCTGTGCAAGTCTCCGTGTCTCAGTGTCTCATACAAAATGGGGAGAATGACTGCATTTCCTCCCCACTGTGATGGAAGGTCAGTGAACCTCCAGCAGAGAAACCCTCTGAGAAGGCTGATTTCCTGCCCTTTTTAGGATCCTCAAAACTGTTGTTTCAGAATTTCTTCTGCCTCGCTTCCCCTTGTGAAGTTCGGTGGCTCAAGTGTGCTGTTCCTGACCCTTAAAATAGGCCAGGAATGATGCGGGTGGCTGTGGCGGAGTGCGCGGATGGTGTCAGAGCCTGGAGGGGCAGACACGAATGGGTGCTTGTCCTGGGTGGTCTGTCTTCACAAGCGGACACAGCTCTTGTGGGCCGCAACACGCTATGTTCCACATGCAGGGAACCGAGGCTGGGCCGGGCTGTGCCCTTGGCCTGCAGGCAGAGCTTTCCGGAGCAGGCATTCTGACCTGTGTGCAGATCTATTCTTTATGAGGATGGCAGCGCAGGGCAGCAGGAGAGAGGAATAAACAGTTGGAAAATGGCCTAAATCTTTTCCTGCTAAGCTGGGGTGGGGGTCAGGGCAGAGGGCAGGAGATGGGAAATGATTTAATTTAACAAATTGTTGGATTCTTAGCTGTCCAGCAGCACAACTATTTCCTGCCGTCCATGATCAGGGAGGCCTTGGTTTCAGGTTCCATTTCAGGGCCATTGGTGAGTCTTCACAGTCAAGTCTCTGAAACCCCCGGAGCCTCGGTTTCCACAAATTCAAATGGAAATCATGATGTCAGGGATGTTTTCAAAATCGGCAAGTTGATGAATGAAGAAATATTCATAAACTGTAGGCTGCGGATTGGACAGAGGTTTTTGTCGTTCCAGTCTTTGATGTGCCTGCATATATGTAAAGTGACACCCAGAGAGGAGCTGCTCCCCCCAAAGAGGTGTGGCTAAACGTGTGACGGTGGCACTGGTTCTTCCTGTGTTGTGCACACAACTCGGGTTTTCCGCTTTAAGATAACTGTTGCTACTCACAGCATCTTTCCGTTTTTGGAAGCTTCCCATCTCATCCCCATCAGCCCTGAGCACCGAGAGCCACTACAGTTCTGACGGGCTGTGTGAGGCTGGCTGGACAACAGCAGTTTTCCTCCGCTGCTGCCGTCAGAGTGTGTGTGTGTGTGTGTGGTATGTGTATTTATGACAATTTCATTGAGGTATGACTCACATAGCATAACATTCACCCTTTTGAAGTGTAAAGTATATTCATAACATATTGTACAATCATCACCACTATCTAATTCCAGAACATTTTATCACCCTGAAAAGAAACCCCATACTCACTAACAATCACAGCCTGTTCCTTCTTCTCTCAGCCTCTGGGAATCACTAATCTCTTTTCTCTTACATGGATTTGCCTCTTCCATACATTTCACATGCATGGAGTCATACAGTACGTGGCCTTTGTGTCTATCTTCTTCTACTTAGCATAATGTACTTAGGGTTCATCCGTGTTGTAGCATGGATCAGTTCTTCACTGCCTTTTATGGCCAAATAAAATGTCATAGCATGTATCAGTGCTTCGCTGCCTTTTATGCCGTAACGTGTATGGATATGACACATTTTTTTCTGTTCTTTCATCAGTTGAGCATTTGGGTTGGTTTCCACATTTGCTCTTCTGAATAACGCTGCTGTAAACATTTTGTACAGGTTTTAGTGGGTATGTTTTAAATTCTCTTGGGTAACTACTTAGAAGGGGAATTGCTGGGTCATATGGTAACTCCATGCTTGTCTTTTTGAGGAACTGCCAAATTGCTTTCCAAAGTGGCTACACCATTTTATATTACCATTAACAATGTACAAGTTTTCCAATTTCTTCACATCCTCACCAACTCTTCTTATTATCTGACTTTTTGATTCTAACCACCCGAATTGGTGTAAACTTTTTATTTAGATTTTTCTAGTGACTAATGATGTTAAGCATATTTTAATACATTATTAGCATTTGCATATCTTCTTTGGGGAATGTCTTTTCAAATCTTTTGCCCATCTTAAAATTAGATTGTCTTTCTATTGTTGAAATATGACAGTTCTTTATACATCTTGTGTATAAGATCCTTATCAAATATCTGTCTTGCAAATATCTCTCATTTTGTGAGTTTTTAAAAACTTTCTTGATGGAACCATTTGAAGTCCCCAAATTTTAAAATTTTGGTTAAGTCCGATTCATTTTTTCTTTACTTGCTTGTGCTTTTGGTGTCATAGCTAAGCAACCATTATCTAATCCAAGGTAATTATGCTTTCTTTGAAATTTTTTGTACTTTCTCTCTTAGATGTAGGTCTTTGATCCACTTTGAAATTAAAAACTTTTTTTTTTTTTTTTTTTTGCATATGGTTTAAGGCAGGGACCCAGCTTTGCCTGTGGATATTCAGTTGTCCTTGTACCACTTGCTGAAAAAAAAGTTTTTTTCCCCAGTGAATTGTCTTGGCATCTTTGTCAAAAGTCATTTGACCATAGTGTAGGAATTTATTTCTGGATATATTTCAATTCCGTTGAGATATGTCTATTCTTACGCCATAGCCTAATGTCTTCATTACCATAGTTTTGTACTGCATTTTCTGAACAAGAAGTATGAGTCCTCAACTTTTTTGTTGCCTTTAAAGGTAGTTTTGGCTATTTTGAGTTCTTTACATTTTCATATGAATTTTAGGATCATTTTATCAGTTTATTTAAAAAAGACAGCTGGGATTTTGATAGGAATTGCATTGAATCTGTAACTCAATTTGAAGAGTATTGTCATCTTAACAATATCAAATCATCCTGTCCATAAACATAGAATGTGTTCCTATTTATGTGTTTTTCCTTTCTTTTTAATTTTTTTGTCATTTTCAGTGTACAAAATCTTGCACTTATTTTGTTAAATTTATTCCTCAGTATTTTATTCTTCCCAATGTTTTTGTGAATTTAATTGTTTTCTTAATTTCACTTTTGGATTGTTTATTGCTAGTGTATAGAAATAGAATTGTTTTTTGTATGTTAATCTCATATCCTGAAATGTTATTGAACATGTGTGTTAGCTGTAATGATTTTCTAGTAGATTCCCTAGGATTTTTTGTGTGTGTTTGAGATCACATTATTTGTGAGTAAAGATAATTTTACTTTATTCTTTCTAATGTAGATGTCTTTAATTTTTTTTTCTTGCCTAACTGCCCCGGCTGGAACCTCCAGTACAATTTTGAAAAGGAGTAGGGACATAGGACATCTTTGTCTTGTTACTAATCTTAAAGTACTCAGTGTTTCATCAGTTATGATGGTAGCTGTGGGTTTTTCATACATAACCCTATTGGACTGAAGAAAACCCCTTCTATTTCTAGTTTGTTGAGTGTTTTCATCATTAAAAGCTGTTAAATTTTGCCAAATGGATTTTCTGTGTCTGTGGTTTTTGTCCTTGATTCTATTACTATTTTCATGTAACTCCTGCAATACATTTTGCTTGGCAGTGGTACATACTCCTTTTCATATGGTACTGGATTCAGTTTGATAGCGTTCTGTTGGGACATCTAGGATGTCTTTTTCTGGTTTTTGTATCAGGGTCATAGCGGCCTTAGCGAATGAGTTGAGAAGTGCTTTCTCCTCTTCTATATTTTGGAAGAGTTTATGAAGGATTGATGTTGACCAATGAAGCATTTCTTTTTGTGAAGCGTTTTGATTACTAATTCAATTTCTTTACTAGTTATATAGATATATTCATATTTTCTGTTTCTTCTTGAACCAGTATTGATAGTTTGTGTGTTTCTAGGAATTTGTCCATTTCATCTAGGTAATCTAATTTGTGGATATACAATTATTCATAAAATCCTCCTTCTGATTCTTTTTATTTCTGTAAAGTTGGTAATGATGTGCTCTGTTTTATTCCTGATTTTAGTAATTTGAGTTTTTCCTTTTTTCTCGGTCAATTTCACTAAAAGTTTGTCAATGTTTTAAATCTTTTTACAGAATTACCTTTTTAAAAAAATTTTCTGACTTTTTCCATTTTTTATTTCATGTATTTCCACTCTAGTCTTTATTGTGTCCTTTTCTCTGCTTTCTTTGGGTTTCATTTGCTCCTCTTTTTCTGGTTTCTCAAGGGAGATTTGGTTCTTGGTTTGAGATATTTCTTCTTTTTAAATATATGCATTTATAGCTATAATTTTCTCTCTAAGCATTTCTTTTACCACATCCCATACCTTTTGCTATGTCGTGTCTTCATTTTCATTTGTCTCAAACTATTTTCTAATTTCCCTTGTGATTCCTTTCTTTGGCTTATTAGTCATTTAGGATTATGTTAATTTTTAAAATTTTAACATGTTTGTGAATATCCAAAATTTCTTTCTTATTTTGATTTCTGATTTCATTCCAGTGTGGTCAGAGAACATAGTTTGCATAACTTCAATACTTTTAAATGTATTGAGGCTTGTTTTATGGTCTAGAATACAATCTACCCTGGAGAATGTTCCACATTCTGCTGCTGTTGGGTGGAGTATTCTATAGATATCTATTAGTCTAGTTGGTTTACAGTGTTGTGTGAGTCTCCTGTTTCCTCACTGATCTTAGTTGTTCTATACAGTATTGAAAGTGAGTTATTCAAGGCTTCAACTTTTGTTGTAGAATTGTCTGTGTCTCCCTTCAATTCTGTTTTTTTTTTTGGCTTCATGCATTCTGGGTCTCTGTTGTTAGGTGCACCACCATATTGTTTTATGTTGCACTTCAAAGCATCGCTTCTTGGGCCTGATAAATTTCTGTCTATCATACTACATATTTCCTTAACCTTCTTTTTCCAGACTTAGTAAGGTCAGGTTATATCTGAGCACCCATTCAAAGCTTTATAACTCATATTCTAGTACTTGCTTACAATTGATTCAGTCTTTTCATTAAGTGGGACTTAAAGATGATGCTGGATAAGAGGTAATAGAATTTTGGGAATTGGAAGTCCTTTAGATATTATTTAGTCCATTCTCCTCTTTTTTTTTGGATGAAGAAAGTGGGACCTAGAGAAGTGAATAAATTTCTGTGAGGTCACACAGCAAATTAATGGCAGGGACAGGGCTGGAACTCAAGTTTTTTTGACTCTGTTCACTATTTTCTTTTTACTGAACTACCCTAGGTCTGTATATTAACTGTGTTTTTCAGTGGTTTATTTGTGCATGTCTACAGACTTGTGCTGGCTGGAGAGTCATCTGGGGATCTTATTTTAAAGTGTATATGTCTATGCATATGCATATGTATATGTGCGTATTTCCTGTCTGTGTCTGTCAGGGATTCTCATTCAGCATGTCTGAGATGGGACGGTAAATCTGCATTTTGGGAAACCTTCCTCGGGGGCTGCTGATGCACAGCCTGGTGTAGACACACTGGGTGCTTTCACAGATTCACAGCCTTTCACTTGGCCCTGCACCTTGACGATGTACACAATCTCAGTCAAATTTTCCTGAAGAAAAAATTAAGCTCTTTTTTGAAAACTTTAAAGTCAGTTTGTCATTAAACACTTATTTATACCTAATTATCACAGTTCCCTAGATTCTTCTCTCCCCCTTTCAGGCAGCAACTGAAACACTGAAGGCCACAAGTGTTTTCCAGTCTACTGAGGCAGAAGCCAGAAGAGGGGACTGGTTGGCAATAGCAGCAGGTGGAACAGAGAGAGTTTCAGTCTCCTCAGAGCCTTGTTGTGTGTGTTACGTTTCCTTTATGTGCTCCAAGCAGGAGACTCAAGTTTTGTGGAATTACAGAAATTGGAGAAGGCCATCTCCATCCTTTTGTAAGCAAGCCCTATTGTCCAGGGCTCTTCCACTTTGTTTCTGTGGGCACCTAGAGGTCTGAGGATGCGCTTCAGAGAACGTATTAATGCTCTAAAATGTTAGTCCCGATTTTGTATGCACACACTTGCATTATTGTAAGAAGAGGCCCCATAGGTTTCATCAGGTTCTTTAAAGTCCCATGGCCCTCAGTAAAGAACGACTGTTGCTAGAGCTGGCATTTGCTGCAGGATCATTTCAGGTGCCACGTTGCTCCTCCAAGGTGTACAGTGGTGCCTTGGGTTTAGTCAGTCAGGATCGTGGAGACGCTCTCCCTAGGTGTGGATAATTGAGGAAGAACAGAAGTAGAACTGACCCGCAGTCATGCTGTCCTTCAGCAGATGATTCCCTCTGTGTTAAAATAGACACAGAGTAGATGAGTTGAACATGAAGAAATGAGAAAGGAATGTGAACATTTATAGCATTTATAAATTATAAATAGCTATTTAAAGTATTTGACATCTTCAATGTGGGGAGCAAATGTGAATGGCAAGTTGTTATGCCAAGCTTGATATAATCCCCAAAATAAGTTCCTAACCCAGAAAGATGACCTTAGCAGGGAATTAGCAAGCTTTTCTATGAAGAGACAGACAGTATGTGAGACTTTGCAGGTCATCAAGTATCACTGCTGGCATGAGAATAGCCACAGACAATACGTAAATGGGTTGATATGGTTGTGTTCCAATAAAACTATATTTATGGGCACTAAAACTGGAATTTTTGTATACTTTTCTGATGTAATAAAATATTTTTCTTCTTTTAGTTTCTTTAAAACCATTTACAAATGTAAAATCCATTTTTAGCCTGGGGTATGTAGAGAAACAGGCTGCAAGCTAGATTTTACATGTGGGTTGTAGTTGGTTAGCCCTTGAACTTGGGTAATTTGGAAGCTTTGAATTTTAGAATCCAAGTTAAATGAACATCGTTCTCCAGTTTTCTACTTTGGCTTTGGCTAAAGAACTCAGAAGTAAGTTAGGCAGCAATTGTAATAATTGAATTTTAATGTCAGAAGGTCCTCATAACTTGATTAAATCTTGTTCTATATTCTATCTTTCCTTAATTATGCTGATCCATTTTATGGTATTTTTCAGCTCACAAAGGGCTTACATTTAATGATTTCATTTAATCTGGTTAAAATCATTTTCAGATTTATTTTATTCATATAAGTAGAACCTGAAAATATTCTTATTGTTAAAAGTATCAAACAGAGAACAGTGAAAGTTCTCATTATCCCTCTACCCAAGTCAACTGTTTTCACCAAAGAAAACTTTAAGTTTGATGTAGATTCTTTCAAAATCCTGTTTTTTCAAAATTTATTTTTTAAAATTATTGTATATATGTAAGGTATACAATATGATGCTAGGAAATATATAGATAGTAAAAAGGTTACTACAGTGAAGCAAATTGATGTATCCATCATCTTAAATACATAGGTATCCAGTTTTTTGTGTGTGCGTGGCAAAAGCAGCTAAAATCTATGGATTCAGCATAAAACCCACATACAGTACAATTTTATTATCCATAGTCTTCATGTTGTACCTTAGCTCTTTAGAGTTGTAGACCTTACATCTTAGGTATTTATATAACATTTGCACATCTAGTTTTGTGCATCTTTTTTTCTTTTTAAGTTTTTGTTTAGTCTGTGGTAAATAATGTTGTATGTATTCTAAACTTGCTTTTTGTTACTTTACAATAAATACATCATCGAGATCATCCCATGCCAATGCATATAAAACACAGGACCTATTTCCTTCTAGTTCATACAGAGTAGTCCATAGTTTGTGGTATGATAGCTTGTTTATTTTTTCCTTTATAACAATGACTTTAGCTGTTTTTAATTTTTCCTTTTTACAAATAATGCTGCAGTACACATTAACCCACACATGGGGAATGCCAGGGCAGAGGGTTATGCACATGTTAAATTTGAATAGATACCCTCTACTCGCCCTTCCAGGCAGCATGGCCAGTTGATGCTTCCACCAGTAGCATGTGCGCATCCTCTTTACCCTGTACCTTTGCTTTTTTTTTTTGCTACTCAGATGACCACAAAATGCATCTTCTTGATTTAATCAGCATCTTTTCACATGTTTATTAGATGTATACACTTCCCCTTCTGCACATTTTCTAGTGGCAGAATTTGTTCTTCTTTTCTATTAGTTTAGTCTTCTTTTGTTTATTTGCACTGTTGGTGCTTACATACAAAGCGGGTAGCAGTTGTTTGTCTACTATCTATTCTGCAAATTATCATATATGTCACAGTATCTTCTCACTGTGCAGCTAATATGTTAATTTTGCTCTTAATTGTGCAGGCCTTTTTTTTTTTTTTTTTTTGGTAGATATATTGATCATCTCTCCTCTTTGGTCATTCCTGTTGGTATCTAGCATAAGAAACTAGACCTTTGACCACATACATATTAAGGATTTCTGATCAATGAAGGAAACTATAAACAACTTTAACAGATGGATGACAGATTGATAGAGGATATTTGCAAGATAAAAAGAGAAATTGACAAGAGATTAATGTATAATTCACACAAAGGATTCGTACAAGTCAGCCAGAAAAAAATATTGGAAAACCTGATAGAAAAATGAGCAATGGATATAAATAGCAATTCACAGGAGGAGGAACCCAAACAGCTCACAATCTGAATAAAGAGACACTCGATCCTACTGCTCACTAGATAAACGATAATAAAAACAGCAATGAGATATGATGTTATGCCTATTAGATGAGCAAGAATTTAAAAGTTATGTAATCCTAATTGTTGTTGAGGATGTAAGAAAATGGGAAAACACGTGCAGTGCCAGCAGGACTAGAGTGTGCTGCGGCCATCCTGGTAATTGTGGAGGACTTAGAGGTCCCACTTGGTGCGTACCCTAGAGAAACGCACGCATGAATATATAAAAAGGCATGTTCTGTACTACTCATGGCAGCCTTTTTTGTGGCAGCAGAGGTAAAGGCAACCTGCATGTTCATTTCTGGATGAATAAATAGGCCAAATGTGATGGGTGGTAGGGAGCTAACAACACAGAGTTGAGAACAGAATGTAAAAATCAGAACAATATCTATAGCTCAGTTCCACTGGTATACATTTATAGCATGCATGTAAAAAATGTAATGTAAATTCATTAGAGTGGGCGCCTGTGGGAGTGGGGGAAGTGGAATGGTGATCAGGAAAGAAGAAGGGACAGCACATAGCCAGAAGAAATCTTGTGCAGATTGTGAGGATAATCATCCATCAACCAGGGCATTTGATTAACTGAATTCTCTGCATCTTGGTTCCAAAGGAGAGAAAGCAACAACTTTTATTTCATGATTACAAACATCTTATCCTATAATCATTTCTGACATTCATATGATTTGTTTCCCAGGCTTAGCTTTTGTATTGATTGGAATTTATTTTTCTGTACATTATCAATTAGTTTGTAATTTACATTTCTTCTAATTCATAGTTAATGGTTTTAAAGCTGTTAAAGAATTCATACCTTTCTCCCCAACTTGAAACATAACCTTTATCACATACTAAATTCCCACATGAATGTGTGCTCTGTTCATTTATTTGAATATTTTTGTGGCATTTTCGTGCTATTTTAATTAGTATAGCTTTATAAAATATTCGTATGTTCTGTCAGGTGAATCTCCACTTGCACTTCTTCGTTTTCAATATTTTGTCAGCAATTCTTTCAACTTTATCTTCTAGAGTAATTTCATAATCAGCCAATAAATTTTATTAAAAATCCTAATAGAAATATCTGTGGGGGTTGAAATTACTGAGTTTGTAGATTAACTGAGGGAGAGTATTTACCTCTCTACTTAGCGAGGTCTCTTTTCTTCAGTAAAGCCATATAGTTTGGCTCTTATAGTCCTGACACATTTCATATTAGGTTTATTCATGAGTGTTTCATAAAATTTTTCCTATTACTGTGACGGCTTCTATTACAACTTTCTAATTTAATATTGCTGGACATTCCAATGCTTTTGATTTTCATCTGATATCTGGTCATTATAATGAACTGTTGTCAATTAATTCTAATAGTTTTAAAATGTATTCTTTTGGGTTTTTCAGGTAGACAATTACACATTTAACAAATAATGACAGTTTCACTTCTCTGCAGTATTTTTATTTTATTTTTTTCTTATTGTACTGTGTAGGACCCAATTGCAATGCTGCTCAGTGATGCTGAAAGGGAGCTTCTTTGCTTTAATCAGTCTTCTGCTGTGTCGCCATTTCATATTTGATTGGCTTTCATTTTCTGGTAAATATTTCTTACCGAATTAGGAGATAGGATTTTTTCTTTTATTCCTCATCTTCTAGTAGATTTTTCTAAAAACTCAAAATGGGTATCAGATTTTGTCAGGTATTTTCTCTGCATCTATTGTAGTGATAGCAGTCATGTGGGTTTTCTCATTTAATGGTTTGATTTTCTCAGAAACTCAGTGAGCTAGATATTAATATACCCATTTTACAGAGATGGAAACTAAACAGCATATAGGTTAAGAAAGTTGCTCAAAGTTGGACAAGCAGTGTGGAGCAGCATGCCATGAACTCCTGGATTTTCTGCAGTTGGCACTGTGTTTGCAGGGCTGGGATAGCCGTGACTGGCTGTAGATTGGGAAACAAAGGTGAGGATTTGCATATTGTTGATTTCACCTCTGAGGGTGTATCCTAGGAAAATAAAGTGTGTGAAGACTGTGAACAGTGATGTTTATCACATCACAAGGTAAAAATAGAGAAAAAATTAAAAAGTTGAATGAGAGATGAGATATCATCCATAACACAGTTATTAAAGGAAACATTACTTTCTTATTAAAATATTAATGATAAGAGAAGTGCTCCTGACATCATAATGTGTGAATAAAAGCAATAAGTCTACGACATTCCTGAAAATCCCTGGGAAGAATGCTGGTAAGAGGAATGAAAGGAAGGTGCATGTTGGAGTCCCAGTAGCAGGAAGCCCCTCCTTGGCAGGGTTTTGGAAACAAGCCAGTCTCATGTGCTCAGGCCACTTCAGAGGGACATTTGCTTAAATACTTAGCTAGTGAAGGTCATTGGGGGCTGCAGCGCAGGTACCTTGCATCCCTGACATGAAGCTCTGGTATGTTCTATGTCTACGCCTGGTCAGTGGTTGCACCGTGTCAGTGAAAAGTCTGCGGCATCAGTCTCTCTCGGAATCCTCTGCCGACTCCCTGCGCCCTCCCGACAGCCAGCAGCTGTCACTGCCGGCTCTGTCTCAAGAGCCTGCCACCCTTCATCTTAATGACCCTCTAGACAAGGCAAATGAGGCAGCTCTGCGGGTCCCTTCTCTTCACCTGGAAATGAATTAGTGGTCCATTAGCTTAATGAGGAGCTCTTCCTGCCTCCCCTACCGGTGGGACTGTGCTTTCAGGAATGTGGAGATGTTTCGGACGCAGGTCACGCCCGTGGCCAATCAGAAACTGTGGTCCAGGGTTCTTTCTGTCCACTTTCCAACTACGTGGGTGATGTCTGTCTGCTGCTTTATTTTTCTCCCTTTGCAAGCAACTTGTCGTTTGATCTGAATTTAAACAACCCCGGCTTGCCTGGAGGAGGATAGGTGGGGGGTGGTACAAGTGGCAAATGCTTCTCACAGCTGATATGACAGCCTGGAAGAACTCTCTTTCCAGCTTAACTCTTGTTTCTGCCTCTGATTCTTTCTTGGAGAGGCATGGATCAACTCGAACAAACAAGGCGTGGCTGGGAGACTCTCAGGCTCTTTCAGAGTCCTTCTGTATATTAACTATAAATTCTTACCGTATGTCAGGTGCTTTGCTAGGTACTTTTCAAGAATTAGGACATTAAATCCACATAATAATACAATCTGTTGGAAGCTATTACTATCCCCAGTTTAGAGATGAGAAAACTGAGTCTTTTTTTTTTTTTTTTTTTTTTTTTTTTTTGAGACGGAGTCTCGCTCTGCCGCCCAGGCTGGAGTGCAGTGGCCGGATCTCAGCTCACTGCAAGCTCCGCCTCCCGGGTTCACGCCATTCTCCTGCCTCAGCCTCCCGAGTAGCTGGGACTACAGGCGCCCGCCACCTCGCCCAGCTAGTTTTTTGTATTTTTTAGTAGAGACGGGGTTTCACCGTGTTAGCCAGGATGGTCTCGATCTCCTGACCTCGTGATCCGCCCGTCTCGGCCTCCCAAAGTGCTGGGATTACAGGCTTGAGCCACCGCGCCCGGCCAAAACTGAGTCTTGGCCAAGAAACGTGGCCAAGATTTCACAGTCAGTCCATAGCTGAGCATGGTCACAGTAGAGCTGGCATTTGCTGAGTGCTTTGTATCTACTTTGCATGTCACCGATATTAGCTCATTTATCCTAATAACCACCCTGTGAAGTAGGCATTCTTATCGCCATTTTAGAGTTAAGAAAACTGATGCTGAGATGTTAAGTAAACTGCTCAAGGCTACTTAGTGAGGAAGTGGCAGAAGTGAGGTTTGCTCTCACATAGGTCTGATTCCAGGGCTAGCAACCACGACACTCGGTTTCAGCAAATATTCATTTAGTGCCAACTAGCAGGCCCTGGGCTGGGTTCTCGGAACCTCAGGTGGAATAGGCCACGCCGTTAAAGAATGCACAGTCCAGGGAGAAGGAAACACGAAATAGACAATTTCAACGTAAGAGAGAAAGCCCAAGGAGTAGACCTTGAAATGTAAAAGGATTCCCATATGTATTAGTCAGGGTTCTCTCAGAGGGACAGAACTAACAGAATATATGTATATATATCTATGCGTGTGTGTGTGCATATATATAAAGAGATATATATATATCTATATATATCTATGTATGTATCATATATGTGTGTGTGTATATATATCTATGTGTACATATATATATAAAGGGGAGTTTATTAAGTGTTAACTTACATGATCACGAGGTCCCACAATAGGCTGTCTGGAAACTGGGGAGCAAGAAGAGCCAGTTCAAGTCCCAAAACTGAAGAACTTGAAGTCTGATGTTTGAGGGCAGGAAGCACCCAGCATGGGACAAAGATGTAGGCTGGGAGGTGAGGCCTGTCTCTCTGCTTCACATTTTTCTGCCTGCTTTATGTTCATGGGTGGCCGATTAGATGGTGCCCACATGATTAAGGGTGGGTCTACCTTCCCCAGACCACTGACTCAAATGTTAATCCCCTTTGGCAACACCCCGGATCAATATTGCATCCTTCAATCCAATCAAGTTGACACTCAGTATTAACAATAGCACCATAAGAGAGGATATTTGATGTAATATTAAAAGACGAGGTGAGATTAGTTGAACACATGGTTGCTGGTGATGAGGCAGAGGCAGGCCTGACAGCTCAAGGCTGTGTAAGGGTGGGCAGGGGGTAGGTGAAAGAGGCTTGAGCCTCAGATTGTCTGGTAAGTGTAGGGATTTTTGGTGGCGAAGTTGTCCAGGTAGGCAGCATGCCTATCACTGAAGACGTATGCCGTGTTCAAGAGTTCCAAATTTATCTCGGAAACGACTAACCACAAATGAGCTGCAGAGTGATATGGTCAGAATGGAGGGAAGAGACTTGAGGAGTCCAGTTAGGAGACTTCTGCAACCAGCTAGACTAGACAAGACAAAAGCCTGAAGGATTCTGTGCTGGCTACAGTTTTCCCCAGTTTTTGATCCAGGGAGATAAGCCTCCTTGGGTCCCATGGATGGTACTGTTGATGGGCCAGAGTGCTCCCCCTCCACGGCTGGGTTCTGGGAGTCAGGACTGGGTGTCTCCGACGGACAGTTTGTTCTCTCGGCCTGCAGCCTGGATGGCGTTGGAGAGGCAAAGCTGCATTAGCCTCCTCTAGGTCTTTGTTTGTTGACAAAGTTTAAATTTGCAATTTCATGGTTTGGTTACAATGAGGTTAGTTTATAGAATTCATGAGCTGTTAGGGGAGACTCAGAAATCCCTGCAGATCAGTGCACACGGTGGCAGCCACTGGCAGTGTCGGGAAGCACAGCTGCTCGGAGTTCTCTCCTGTGCTGCTCTGAAGCCATTGATTGGAGGCTAATTTCTCCTGGGACAGATCGGGATTGGGAGCCCTAAACCAAAAGAGTGTTTAATTCTAGACTTCTTAATTGTGCTGGGAAGGGAGTTCTTGGGAATGGTAGAGCAATCAAAGGAGCAAAGTGGTGAGGTGGGGTGGGGTCGGGGTGAGAGTCACAGAAAAAGGAAGCAATTCACTTCTGGTGGCCTTGAAAGGCTTACCTGGCTAGCACTCTGTGACTGCCTCCTTTGGGGTAAGCAAAGTTAGAAATACACGAAGTGGTTTCTTAGGAAAAGATTTTGATTCTAGCCATACCTCTAGAAAGCTGGGAGACTCTGGAAAGGTCATTTGCATTGCTGAAGCCATTTCTTGGTCTGATATTGGAGACCAATAGCAGGATGATTTCAAAGGTATTCCTAAAGAAAGTGTTTGAAACGGCAGGAGTCGAGAGTGTGGACTGTGTGGAAGATGAAGAGGGCATCGTGGGGATTTCTGGCAAAGAAATGTATTCTTCATTCTTAGAGCTGGGACAGAACTAGACAGCTTAGTTATTGGCGTGAGGACTGCTATTAAAGATAGATTCTTATTTCTTGTAAGTCATATGTACATAGAATACAATTTAAAAGGACCAAAGGATAATGTAGAGAGCCAGACAATGCTCCATCCTTTCCCTGTCTACCAGCATCCTGTTCCTCCCCATGGGGGAAGGAGGTGTTATTAGTTCCACATGTTCCCGTACAGAGCTAGTCCATGCATTTGCTGTGGATATTTGTGTGAGTGTGTAGTTTTTAAGCATTAAACAGGGTATACTATGTGTTATTTCTAACCTTGCTTTTCACTGGTGCCGTTTTGAAATACCATCCACCGCAGAGCCAATTCTTTGATTCAGTTTGTTTTCAGACTATTTGCAAACTTCTCTTGCACCTCAGAATATTTATGAGGTCTGAGCTTGAAATGGCATTAGCAAATTCTGACCCTTCAGCTTCAATTTTTCTAGACTGCTGTTTTCCCTCCTAGCAACCAAAATTGATTGTTTGATTTTATGGCTGAGAATTTTTCACTTGTTGATGAACTGAGGAAGAAAACAAAGAAGAAAGAAGAAATAGGTGAACTATGTAAATAGTTACCAATTAATTTGACAGGCAAATAGTCAAGGTGGGTGAGGGAGAAGGGTATGATCCAGGAAGTATTAAATCAGCACACTCACTGGCAAGAGCCCCATGACAAGAGCGGTTATGAATACCATGAGATTTGAAAGGAACAATTGTGTATTAATCTCATTAAGTGTATTGAGGTGGGGGCTTCAAAATTCACAGGCAATTGTCCTGTTTCCAGATTGCCTCCTCTGACTAGAGAGTCACAAATCCCTGGAAATGAACAGCTTGATAGAGCAATGACTGCCAGTCTTTAATCCTAGGACTCCTGTGAGGTTTGCTATGGAAATAAGAAGGCCAATTTAGCCTCATCCATATGTGCCGTGCACTCAGGAATAATGCATTTTGACATGTGTATTTCCTCTAGGATCTCTTTTCACTGCAAAACACCCCAATTTTAGAGAAGTAATTACAAGAATTACATAGGCCATAGAATATTAATTAATATTCCTTGTAAGTGGAAAGAGTGCTTCTCATGCTATTTCTCTCTTGGTATCTGACATGTTTCTATAATTTGATAGTTGTTTCGTATCTGTACTGAATATATTTTTTCTCTCCACCCTGATGACTCTGTTTCCTGAGATGGTATGGCCACCCAAATTTTTTGTATTTTATGCGAGATTTTGGGTTTTCAGATATCATCTTCTCACAAGTCAAGTTGCAAATTCTCATTTATTTCCTAGGTGTTTGCAATCACTGATATTAATTTTCATTAGCTCATTGGGCTGCCGGCTACATCTGTTCAGTAACTCCATAGGAATTGCCTGCCATGAACCGAGAGCTATCTGGGAAATGTGGCTAGCCATAATTTCCTCCCAGGATCCTAGAAAGCTACATGGCTAAACATGTAATATGAAAGGTCTTGGCTGGGCACGGTGGCTCAAGCCTGTAATCCCAGCACTTTGGGAGGCCGAGACGGGCAGATCATGAGGTCAGGAGATCGAGACCATCCTGGCTAACACGTTGAAACTCCGTCTCTACTAACTAAAAAAAAAATACAAAAAACTAGCCGGGCGACGTGGCGGCGCCTGTAGTCCCAGCTACTTGGGAGGCTGAGGCAGGAGAATGATGTGAACCCGGGAGGCGGAGCTAGCAGTGAGCTGAGATCCGGCCACTGCACTCCAGCCTGGGCGACAGAGCCAGACTCCGTCTCAAAAAAAAAAAAAAAAAAAAAAGAAAGGTCTTTACAAGTCATTGAATCATTTTTCCAGATTAGATTTCCAAATGTCAAAAGAAACAGCAGCTCATTAAAACCACAGCTGTAAATCCACCAACAGCACACGTAGGAAAGTGATTACAGAGCAAGCTTGATTAATTAGGTGTGAAAATTTAGGACCAGCGTGGTAATAAATGATGGAACTCACCAGCAGCCTGCTTCCCTTCCACAGTGTTTTGCTGAATGGCCAATTTTCCACTTGTCTATTGTACAGAGATCACATTTCAGAGCTGGTAAAGTTTACATCTAAATCACAGAGCTAACAGAATACCATGCTTGAGGTCAGACAGAGTTCTGACTTTGGCTTCATTATCCTCTTTCTTTGTAGCCTTTGATACATCACTAAATCATTCTCAGTCTAATTTACTCCATTTATAGATGGTGAATTTCAGTTCCTACTTAGATACCTTGTCTTTGAATAGAAGCAATTTCATTAAAAACATGAACAAAATGAACTTTACATAATCCTGTGTGTGGCTTTGGGGTCTTTGGTATAAGAGATCTTGTGATATGTAAATATTATGTTCATTGTCCAACATAGTTTGGAAATCTGATGTTTTGGCTTATCGAATTAATCTCTTGAATGGAGTTAAATAACATTTGTAAAAGTGCCTAGCCTGGGGCATGGGACATTGAAAGTAGTCAATGAACATTTGATGAATCACCACCATCTGAATGGAAAGTGAAGATTACCAATTGCAGAGAATGACAATAGAAAACAATATACTTATCAGGACAGAAATACTATGGTGAGTAGAATATAATCCCTTTTTGATGATTCAGAAGATAGTATTGTGCCTTGCTTTAGGGTCATAAATATTAATCAATAGTTACAAATATAGTGTTGATCATATTCCATTTCTCCTAGGCCCCAAACCTTCAGTGACTTCCAATTGACTGTAAAAGCCCAATTTTCCTGACCTGCACTTCCAGGGCATTCATTATGCGGCCCCCATGTTATTTCTCACTATTTATCTTTGTGCATCTGAACAGCCCAATTATACTGCTCCGTGCTTATGTCCCAGAATTCCCCACTTCCAAGCCTTTGCTACTCATTAAATAATTTTTGGAGCACTCACTCTATCCCAGGCACTGTGCTAGCTCTGGGGGATAGAAATTTAAATGTATATAGTTCTTGACCTCCAGTAGCTCTTTGTCTGGTAAGGAGAGACGTATAAACACACATTTGTAGTCCAGTGTAACACACTCAATGATAAACGCTCTACCTTGCTATCTAGCTGCAGAAGTTCATGGCTCCCCTAGCTGCAGTGTCTTTTCCCTTCACTTCACGTAAGCCATGTACTCTGACTGCAGCTGGAATCGTGTGCTTGCCCAGAACATCCCCCTTTCCAAAATTTCCCTCTAAGCAAGCCCTCTCCTGACTAATTCCTCTGTGCTGTGGCTTCCCTCCATTACTCACAAGTCTCATTGCAACTGTCAGTCTTTTGCTTCCACTATTTTTTTCTCCTTTTCCACTCTCTTCTCTACCAAGCCTGAACTCTGTGGAATATTCCTGAAAATTTCGATGGCTGTCTGGACAGTACCCTAAACTCTGTGTTATTCTACCATCAAATCCTGGATCAATCCTTCTGTCTACCTTCTGCGCTCTATAATTATTCTTTGTGTAGTGTCGAGGACTTCTGGCCAGGCAAATATCACTACCAAGACCATGTTCCTTCAGTTCATTTGGTCACTGGTGCTACCCAGAAATCCTTTACATGTTCCCCATTAGCTGCCAAATGACTATTTCAGAATTTCTCCTTTCTTCTGTAATGGACATATAAAGCACCTTGTATTCAAGAGTCTGAATCTTATTTCCAAGAAATGTGTTGCTGGTAAAATGCTTTAAAGTGTGTGTGTGTGTGTGTGTGTGTGTGAGACTGAGAGAGACAGAGACGGAGAGATAGGCGGAGAGAGGATCAGACCTGCAACTCAGCTAGATTCTTTCTGGAAGATGTTTAGAGGTGGGTTTCAGGGGTCAAGACTGGAGAGGAGGCTGGGCGCGGTGGCTCACACTGTAATCCCAGCACTTCGGGAGGCCGAGGCGGGCGGATCATGAGGTCAAGAGATCGTGACCTTCCTGGCCAACATGGTGAAACCTCGTCTCTGCTGAAAATGCAAAAATTAGCCAGGCATGGTGGTGGGCACCTGTAATCCCAGCTACTTGGGAGGCTCAGGCAGGAGAATTGCTTGAACCCGGGAGGCGGAGGTTGCAGTGAGCCAAGATTGTGCCACTGTGGCGACAGAGTGAAACTCTGTCTTTTTAAAAAAAAAAAAAAAAAAAAAGACTGGAGTGGAGAGCCTTTTAATGTAGGCTAATAAGGGACTGAGCTAGGGTCTTGGTAGAAGTGAGAGGAAGGAGGAGATAGATTTGAGAAATATGTAGTGAGTAAAATCAGCAAACTCCAGCTGAGGCAGAAAATACAGAAGAAGGTGACTTCTTAGGGAAAAAACTAATGATTTCCATTTTCAACATGTTGAGTTGTAGTTGCCTGTGGGATATTGAAGCAGAGCTTTGATATATGTGCCTGAAGCTCAGGGGATGAGGCCAGGGCTAGAAATATAGATTTAGGAGTCATCGGCATATAGATGATAATTAAAATCATGTGAATGACTGTGGTTATCCAGGGAGCATGTGGAGTGAGAAAACCAGCGGGTGGAGGACAGAACCCTGTGAAACGACAGCCTTTACAGAGCAGATGGAGGAAGATGAGCCCACGATGGGGCCAGAGGAGAAACCATCCAAGGTACAAGGAGAGCCAGGGAACACGGTGTCATGGAAGCCTCAAGAAGGAAGGAATGATTAATTATATCACACGTAGCACTGAAACCCAATCAGATCAGGATCTTAAAACGCCCATTACATTTGACATTTAGGAGCTCCTGAGTGACATTTTTCTGAGAATATATTCAACTGGAAGTGGAAGCAGAAGCCAAATGGCTGAGGACTGGGAGGGGAAGAAGGGGATTCCGTTAGTATAGATCTCACCTGAAAATGACAGATGAGGAGGAGAAGAGGCAGACTGGATGGTCACTACCTAGATAGGTATTAGGTAGAACAGATGGTGGTGGAATAGCTGATGCTCTGTGCTTTTGTTGCAAGATCCTTCATCACTGCTCCACATGTTTACACGTCATTCAAGGAATTATTAAATTAATAGTTCTTCCATGAAATCTCTGAAGATCTTCCGATGGGGAAGTATTATCTCCCTTCTCTGAACTCTCACAACTCCAAATGTATGGTTCTGTGAAGACATTCACTTCTGTTTTTCTTTAAACCTCATATTATGTTTACTTATTTATCTACTCAATTTTTAGATCATTAAGTACCTCAAATATATTTGTTCAATATTTGTTCAATATTTATTTTCCAGTGTTCTATATGCCTATATTTTAGAACGTAAAGTAGCCAAAGAATGCCGTCAGGCCAGCAGGAATTCAATAATTATTGCAGGAATATATCAACCTGGACATCAATCACAACTACATAGAAATGTTTTGGAACTTTGGTTAGCATCGAGTTTTGTTAATAGAATCAATTAGCAGAAGGTGACCTGTAGGTAATATTTTTACCCTAATTGTTGACAAAGTTCTTTAGCTTGGGCTTCTGCTGTACATGGTTCTGGGAAAAATCTGAAGTTGAATTTCCCACAAAGGTAGCAATTCTCACCTGTCTGTGGTATGGAGATTTTAAATTGTTGGGAAGAAGAGTCAGCTGGAAGGGCTTGAATGTGATGCTCTCACATCTTTGATGACAAACAATACCTTAAACAAAAACTGCTCTTACAGGGTTGGCTCAAGAGAGCCCTTCAAAGAAGTCTGAGCACGCTTTTCTCTTTTTGTGTCATTTTAGAGGGTAATGGTTGTCAAGTCCCAGTTGTTCCAATATTTAATTTATATGAATAATGACAGACATTTGGATATTCTCATAGGATTTCTTTAGAAATCCACATGGATGCCTTTGTTTTTGTTCCCTGGGAAGTCACTGTTGGGAGAGGATGTGTAAAGACAGGGTTATCTATCCCTGTGTCTTCCCAGAAATCCCAGCACTAGGATAACAGTTAAACGGTTTTCTTCTAAAAATGAGAGAATTTTAGGGAGAGACTGGGCACTTACCAATTGAAGTGCATTTCCTTTTCAAAGGCAGTCTCATATGGGGCCTGTTTTTACCCAAAGCAGGAGGAAACCATGATTTCGATTGTTTTTATGTGTGAGCAGAGGAAGCTGTTTTGGACAGAGCTCTATGGACAGTCACCCATTTCAGCCCCCACTGATGGTGCAATGTCCTCTCACCTGTGAGTATCTGCAGGGGAAGGATCGAAGTAGCAGAGAAGGGCCTCTTGCCTGGTTGAATGCTCTGCTGCTGCTGAGTTGAAATTCTTAATAATTTTTGAACAAGGGAGTCTGCATTTTCATTTTGTATTTGGCCCTGAAAATTATGTAGGCTGTCCTAAGTGTCAGCACTGGGCCATGCTGATGGTGGATCCTCAGCTCCACTTGCGTACGTGACTAAAAGACTCCTCAGGGTCCTGTTGCTGGTGACAGCACCTCATCTCCAGGGGTGCTGGGGAAGAGTGAGAATGGCGAAACGCTCACTTGTTAGTCTTCTTGAAACAGCTCAGCATGTTCGCCAGCCAGCAGCATCATCTTCATATAAGATAACCTGAACATTCTACGTACTTAATGAGACCACTGGAGTGTCTGTTCCAATTACCTTTTTGGGGAAAAAGAATGGAACATGCTGGCATGAATGAATAGCAGCTGAGTGTTCATTTAAAAGATCAAGTCTATTCAGTCTCTCCACTTGGTGTGCTGGTCTCACTGCCCCACTCTTGGCACTTTAATCAGATGCTTGTTTCGCAGTCCAATGTGGCACACCCCGGGTTCGATGGGGCCAGTACATTGTGCATTTATTTGGATTAGCATGTCTTATATTAAGTTTTCTTTTCAAAGAGGTTTATGCAGAGCAACAGATAATGAAGTTTCTGCTGCAGTGCCATCAAGAGGCAGGCAGAAAAGCATTTGCTGGACAGAACACGCTTTAAGATTGTGACTCAAACAAGTGAGCCCAAGCCTGCCTGGGGAGTGATTTTCTTAAAACAGCAGTGACAAAATCTCATAGAGATGCAAAGACGATGCCTGGAAGCCTGGAGCCATCCTTCATTTTGGATGACCGCTCAAGATTGCAAATATTTGTGGAGAAATTACAAGCTGCCAATAGCGGCGTGGAACTTACAGTGGAAGCATAATTTGAGTGTTAGACAAGGATGGCAGGGCAGAGCTTCGTGATTAAGTTAATATGTATTGATATTTCTCCCGTTGTTTTGACTTCCTAGGCTGTTTAAATTCACTCTTGCCACAACAAAATACAAAAGAGGCTGCAATGACATTGATTTTTTGGAAATCTTGCCTCTGAAAGATAGTGTGTTTTTTGTTCTGTGTACGTGTGTGTGCTTGCACTTCAGCATTGACAGGAAGGCAGAAATGTTACAACTGTGGCACAAATAATTATGTGAAATTGTTAAGCATAAATTATCAAGGGAAATGCATTTTGATTGTGAACATAAATCAATTTTATGTGTTATGAAATTGCCACCATTTGAGTTTGCTGAGGTGACTTATTTCTGGCAGCTGTAAGCACATGATAGTTTGAAAATAGACACTCTGGTGTCTCAGGTCTTCATCAAAACCTGGACTCCTTGATTCGTACGGAGAAAGACCGCAAGTGTGAAGGGGTTTGTGTGTGTAAAGAAACGCCCATTTCACACTCTTTGACCTGAGGCAAGCGAGATTTGACTCGGCCTACATTCCTTCAACAAGGCTTTAGCCACGCAGATTTAGCCCCTTTGTTTAGCATGGCCTGCAATACCTGTGCTTCCAATTCAGAAACAAATTTAGCTGCAAACTTCCAGCCTATTCTTACACCATGAAACATGCTTCATCATAATTGAAAAAGATTTGTTTAGTTTTAGCAGACAGACAATACCCTATTATCTGGCCATCTCGCTATTATCTAAATGGAAAGAACCAATAGTAACTATAAACAGAATGTCTACAAACCTAAATGTTAGTCTCTGCATTTTATACTTGGAGTTTCTGAGGTTGGGGGCGCGGTGCATCTATAGATGCATAGATTAGATGCATCTATATTCAAATGTGAATGCATATATTATATTCACATTTGAATATAGATGCATCTAATCTAGGGATTTTCAATATTCAAAACAAAATAATAATGCTTCTCTTAGGAAAACCCAAGTCAGAGAATCCAGCAAGTTGTCTTTCTTCCCCGGATTGTAAGCCCTGCTCAGCCCTTCCCTCTCTGCGGGCCCTGGCCAGGCGGAAAAGCCGCAGCAGCCTGCGGAACGCTGGAGGACTGCGTTTCCTCTCTCACTGTCTGTTTCTGTGATTGAACACTTTTTGGGAGCAGAGAGAAGTCACCTGACTGTTTTGGTTTGGGGGGACTGCTGGTCAGACTGTAGGGAGCAAAAAGCAGCAGAAACCAAGATGGTGATCATGAAGGAGTGTGACCTATCAACTGTGCCAAAAAGGACTTTAAAACAACACTGGCTGAGCAACACTGACCCCAGCTTGCTCTTAGAAGTGCTGGCTTTTTCCTCTTGAGGATGGCGCGTGCCCTGGACCTGGAGGCAGGACAGTGGGGCCAAGAGCACAGCCTCTGGGGCAGACTGCTGGGGTCTGAGTCCTGGCTCTAATTCCATAGCTGTGTGACTTTTGGCAAAGTATTTAACCTCTTTCTGCCTTGGTTTCCCCACCTGTGAAATGGGGAAGATAATAGTTCCCACCTCAGAGGTCTGTTAAATGAAATAAGGTAATATATAGAAAATGGCTAGAAGAGGATTTGGCACATTGAAAAAACAGTATGTGTCTTAGTTGTTTATCTATATATAGATAATTCAGAATGCAGCAATCACCCCTCATATCTGCCTTCAGGAAATAGCTATAATGGTAACTTCATATCTAAATCTATATCTACTCTTTGATTTGGGAAAAAAAGTTTCAGTATTTCTTCCACAAATGACTTTTAATTGTTTTTATTTTTCTAACCCCAGAGTGGGGTAAATATTTCAGTCAAATTTCTGAAAACTTTATAGGATTCTCAAAAATGAATGGGGATGTTGAGCTATCTCGAAAGTAGGTAGCACCCTGTGAGTCTTGAGGAGAAAACCAATACTGGGAGTTAAAATGACCCCAAATTATTCTAAATTGAAGCAGGTATTTAAAATGCTTTTTTAAAAAGGATAAATACAAACAAGAAATCAAAGATGAAATGATTGGAAGGCCTGAAGTTGTCATTGACAGATAATGTGATGATGTACAAACCACAAAGAATTAAACCATTGTGACTAAAAGCAGAGGCCAGTGAAGTTTTCAGATACAATATTAACTAAAAAAGAGCAAAGGCATTTCTGCATACTAGTAGTAACAGCCAGAAGACTTTTAAAATCCAGGATACCCCCTATAACAACCAACACCTATAACAAAAGCAACATATGTAGCAAAGAATACAATGAATATTTAAGAAAAAATATAAAAATCTGTTATGGATATTTAGAAATAAAACAAATATATGTTGAATCCTTTCATACTCTGAATAGGATAATTTATCACAATAAAGATGTCAATATTCCCAGATTAATCTATACATTCAATGCAAATCAAATGTCCAATTAAAGTACTAGCTAAATTTTTTTTAGACAGAGTCTTACTCTATCACCCAGGCTGGAGTGCGGTTGCGCTGTCTTGGCTCACTGCAACCTCCGCCTTCTGGGCTCAAGTGATCCTCCCACCTCAGCCTCCCAAGTAGCTGGGACCAAAGGTGTATACCACCACACCCGGCTAATTTTTTATATTCTTTTTGGTAGAGACAGGGTTTTGCCATGTTGCCCAGGCTGGTCTCAAACTCCTGAGCTCAAGTGGTCTGCCTTCCTTGGCCTTGCAAAGTCCTGGGATTACCAGTATGAGCCACCGTGCCTGGCCCAGCTGGATTTTTTTTTTTTAATAACTCAATGAATGTATTCTAAATGTATATGAGAGGACAAAGGTCCATGCATAGCTAAGTCAACTTTATGAAAGGAGAGATGTGCCATAAAGTTATAGTAGTTAAAACATGTGGGCTCTAAGAACAGACAAATAGGCCAATGGAGCAAAAGACCATCCTCAGAGATAGAACCACATTGATTTGATAAATTTTGTAGGTGGTAGTAGAATCAATCAGGAAGAGGCTGTCTTTTTAACAGATGTGATGGAGAACCTGGCTTACTACACAGAGAAAAATAAAACTGGATATCTCACTGGAACCACCTGTGAAGGTGGACTCCATGTTAATTGCAGAGCTAAATCTGAAAGGTAAAAAGTTAATAGAAAGTAATGTTAGGGAATCTTTGTGACCCAGGATGGGGGAAGACTTTTTAAAACACTAAAAGTACAAAAAGTACATAAAGGCAAAATTGGATTACAGTAAGATTAGGCACTCTGTTCAACAAAAGATGTCATGGATAAAATCAACACTAAGAGATTGAGAGATGATATGTAGGATGATAAGCTGATGAGATTAATACCTAAAAAATCTTGAGACTCAGCAAGAGAAAGACAAGAGCTCTAAAAGAAAAATGAGATATGAATAGCAAATTTGTATAAGATGAACCCAAATTAAACCAAACAAGCAATACAAAGAGATGCTAATTTTTTTGAAATTAAAGAAAATGGAAATTCCCATATAACTGACAATAATTAGGAAGCTGGGTGATATGTCGATGAGGGTGAGGGGATACAGGAACCCTCACGGGGGGAGTAGAGACTGAGATTGTCATTGTGAAGAGTAATCAGAAAGCACATATACATATACCCTACTGTCAAGCAGTTCCCTCCTAGGTGCATATCCCAGAAACTTCTTCCAGGCCAGCTCCAAGGATGCTCATCACAGCGTTGTTCATGGTAGAGGAGAGATACATATCAAGGCAGGAATGGATAAATAAAGCATGATGGACTCACACTGTGAATTACAATGACACATTTAGAAGCAACAGAACAGATCTACCCAGCACAGCATGGCTAGATCTTAAACCCATAGTGTTCAATGTAGAAAGAAACTGAATGAGGTCTATAGCACAATACAGTATTGGTAGAGTGAAATACATGTAAACAAATCAAATAACATGTTTTACAAGATCATATGTAAATGAATGTGTGTGTATGTGTGCACGCTCACCTCTCTTTCTCACATGTTTACATGGTTGCTTATGGGAGAAAAGGACATAGGAGTGAAGAATGGCACAAAAATGGGGCTGTGTATGAACCTAATGGTGTAAGTGTGCCCATAAATAAGGCTTGTAATTAACTCAACTCTCTGCACATGAGGTCAACGCTAAAGGGCTGGGAATAAACATTTAAAGAGTTTAGGAACCAGCCTCTACCATGTCCCTACCAAAACCCTGTTAAAGACCATCCAGCAAGTCTGCCTTGCATACAACTCAAAAGTCTCTGTGTTACAGATGATGCCTCTGCTGCTGCTGCGAGCAGAAACTCTGATTTCTCCTGTACTGAGGTTGATGTAACTTTATTTTTGGCATACAGCCACTTTTCCACAAGTGGAATATCAAGGCATTCCTCTCCACTACAGCAATTTGGGAATTTCATTTAGCTTCATTATGATAAAAGTTCACTCAACCTGAGTGCATGATAAGCAACTTCTATTGCATTTTCCATATTCGTGTATCTAAGGAGAAGGCAAGTTGCTCTCCAAATTTATGCAGATGCTAGAATTCTAAGATGAAAAATAGTGGGAAAAACAGTTCACAAGTCTCAGATGCTAAATAACAACAGCGAGGATTCAAAAACTGTTTCCAGATTTCCAGAAAATCTTTAACTTCATCAAGAGATAAATCAAATTGCAGGTGCTATTGACAGCTATTAAAGCTGGAGGATGGCACATCTTGATTGGGAAAAGCAAATTAAAAGAGGCAGCCAATTAACCCTTTATGCTTGTATCATTTAACCTATTTTCACAGACTTTTTAGTTTTTTATTATGGTTTCTAGAAACTTAATTATTAGAGGTCACCATTTTTTAAAGTCAAATTTATCTATTGAAAACCCTAAATTTGGCTGGGCACAGTGGCTCACACCTGTAATACCAGCACTTTGGGAGGCCAAGGTGGGCAGATCACGAGGTCAAGAGATCGAGACCATCCTGGCCAACACGGTGAAACCCCGTTTCTATTAAAAATACAAAAATTAGCTCGGTGTAATGGTGTCTGTCTGTAATCCCAGCTACTTGGGAGGCTGAGGAAGGAGAAGTGCTTGAATCTGGGAGACGGAGGTTGCAGTGAACCGAGATCGTGTCACTGCACTCCAGCCTGGCAACAGAGTGAGACTCTGTCTCAAAAAACAAAAAACAACAACAAAAAGCAAAAAAAGCCCCCTAAATTTACAAAGAAAGGAAAGATAAAAACATAAATGGAGTACATCACTCTCCTTTCTGAGATGCATTAGAAATTTTTGGAAACTAGAATATTCTATGTGCATTCAGAAATGCCATGTATTTATTGTACCCTCTAGATGGCTACCAGTGAGTATTAAATAAAATACTCATTGAAATAAAAGGTTGATTAAGCTCAAAATGGTAATGGACGTCCATGTTACACAGGGTATTTCTCAAAAGCATTTCCTGTGCAGGTAATTTGTATGCATTACTTTTATAGTTTTCATTCATTCATTGATTCACTCATTCATTCATTCATTCTTGAGTCTTTCATTCATTAAGTATTGCGTGCCTATTCCATGCCAGGGACTGTTCAGCCTTTGGTGGCACCCTCACTGGCCTGCTTGTCCACTGCAGGGGCCATGCCCATCTGTGGTCCCAGAACCAGCAGAGTCCACAGAAACAGGATGCTCTTAACTTTTAAGGGGACATTAGGTCCCGTCCTCCAATTCCATTGAGACGTTGCCCACATTCTTTTTCAAGACTTTTTAGGGAGGTCCTTTTTCTGACTTCCTGTATCTCTGTACCCTGTTCTTGACTCAGTATTTAATACCAAGTGTTCAATAATATCAGTGCAGTTGTATTTCTTACTCTTTGTGACACAATGTAGTTTCTATCATTCTTCAGTACCTGAGCAGGGGTGGGTGGGTGGGGGCGGGGTGGGGGGGAAGAGCAGTGACTGTTACTCTATATCAGGCACTGTTCTCAACATTTCACATGCTTTTAGTCAACTTGGCCTTACCGCGACCCTCTGAGGAGCTAGAAAAACACCCAGCTCATATCACTCAGATGCTAAACAACAAGTAAGTCAAAAACTGCTTCCAGACTTTCAGAAAATCTTTAACTTCATCAAAGGGATAAATCAATTGCAAGTGCTATTGTCAGCTACTATCATAATAATTAATATTAGCCCCATTTTACAGATAAGAAAGCTGAAATCTAGGAAGTTTAAAAGATGTGCTCAAGGCTGCATAGCCAGAAAGTAAAGGAGACATGAATTTCACGACGAGACATGGTTAAGTGTATTCGCCTTTTCCAAATGAATCTCCATTCCTTTAGAGATGACCTGGAGGATAGAGGATACTGTGTCCAATCTTCTTCCCTCCCTCCTGCTGCTCTGAGGTGATGTCACCAACGCCCCAGTGCAGATCCCCTGTTCCAGCAAACAGGTCCAAAATAGTGTTCTGAAATCAGGGGTCCTACATTTTGGTGGGAGAGAGCCCCAGGGAAGGAAAGAGGGATAAGTTTGGGATGCAGAATGGTCAGATGATAGAGATGAAGGTTCTACATGAGGAAGGGCAGATGCTGCTCAGCAGAGGCCACGGGGAAAATATTAGTGCTAATTGGACAAACTGGGCTGGTGAACCTGCAAGTCATCCTGGGACAGGAGAGCCTCGCCCCCTTTGCTTCCACTCATCTGTTTTGATGGAAGGCCTCGCTCTCCAGTTTCCTGCCATTCCTACCCCATTGAAGGGGATTTTGTGGAGGGCTAACACTTCATTTCAGAAACTTGGGATAGATTGACTCTGACTTAAACTCTAAGGTGTACCTTGCCGAACTGGCCATAACTTATTTGGCAGTGAAGAGTAGCAACGGAGAGTTCATGCTTATTTTCTTCTTTTTCCTCTTCTTAAGCAAGAGGTTTCTTGTATGTAGACTAACTCTCATAACTAACATTTTGATGAAATTAGAAGCATACATATTAATGCCACTTGTTTTTCCAAATTTCCCAGAGAATGGTCTTGAAGTACAATGTTGTAGGTTCTGTCAAACTCACATGTCGGCTAGGAGCTGCTTGAGAGCTGAATTTATTATCTGAATAGCTCCTTGTGCCCCGTCCGCACCCGTGTGGACCCGGCAGTGTCGCCCAGAGTCTGCTGAACCGTTGGTGGTGCCACCCTGTCAGGAATCCTGCCTATGCCTTTGGCTCATGGCTGCTGATTGAAGTCTGTGGCATATGTCCCCTATATATAGAAATGCACATATCTATACATGGCTGTGGAGCTACAGATAGGCACACTGACACCCCCACACGTGAATCTGTGCAAATTTTTTTCTTGACTTTTTCCTTCAACCCAGTGATTTCCTAACGATCTGTTACCCATCTAAGACAGATTGCTTTTCATGGTTCAGCAGTCCCAGCACAGACATTCATTTTAATCAATAGAGCAGTCAAAAGAAATAATAGATTTACTTGTTTTTTTCTTTTTTTACATTTAATTGGAAATTTTCAAGTGATTACCAACTTGTGTAGATCTCAAAGTTTAGGAAGCACTGTTAGCTAAGCACATGGGCCTGGCATAAGTGCACACACGTCACCAGGCAGGATGTGGGTCTGCAGAGAGGCTGGGCTGGGGTGGAATGATGCAAACTGTTCCTGTGGAACAGCCTAGTTCCCCTCATTTCTCTCTTACATCATCAGCACTAAACTCCGAATTCCCAGGCATGTGTCTAGGACCTAGGGCCTATCTTTCATCCTCACCCTCATTGCCAATACCTTACCCAGGCTGTCCCTAGGACCAGGGCCTATCTTTCATCCTCACCCTCATTGCCAATATCTTACCCAGGCTGGCACCATCATTCCCTTGTGCTGCTGTACATCTGGGCTCCTTGCCTTCAGTTCTTCTTCCAACTGTTCTTTGAATTAGCTTTCTAAAGAAAAATATAACCATGCCACTTCCTTACTCAAAAACTGTCTGTAACTCTCCACTGCCATGTGGCCTTGAGCTTGTTACTTAAACTCTGGATGTCAGTTTTTAAATCTGCAAAATGGGAATAAGAAGTCCAGATCCTTAGCAAAGCAGGCAGAGTTCTCAGCCTCTACTGGGTCAACAAGTCTCTGAACACCCTACACCTTTTCCTGTAACTCTGTCTCTACGGCAAACTCGTACCCTTCCTTCAAGACTTAGGTCAGATGCCTCCTCTCCTGCAAAGCCATCACTCTTTGGAAAATTGTGTCCCAGTTCCAGGTTCCTCCTGCCTGTGTGCTGGGCACTGTTGGATGACAACACTGGCCATTGGTGGCCTCTGGGCTGTAGGCTCCATGACGGCAGTAGTGTGCCTCGTCTTTCTGTCCACCACAGCACCCAGCACAGTGTCTAGTGCAGAGTCCAGCAAACAGCATGGATGAGCGAGCAAAGTGTATGACCTGGAAGGAGTCTGGATCAGGTAGCTATGTCTCAGCACTGCTCTTCTTTATGTAAAAGTCTTGCTTGGCTAAGAAACTTAGATGGAAGTTATCCTATTGGTTGACGTCAGTTGGATTCCAAAACCCTCCTAGATCCCTGCAGGCAAATTATTAAGAGAGAAAACCACTTTGGGGGCCAATCTGGAATGGTTTCGAAACCTTTCCGTATTCTCCTTTGATGCACTTACAATGTGTAAATCATTTGATGGACTGTCCTGTATTTTGCTAGTAGGACTATGATTTTATGAGGTGCATGTTTTCACTCTCCTTTCACTGGGGGAGAAACTGAGGCCTTAGAGCAGTGGCTCCTCAGCTGTGTTTGCAACATTACTTGGAGCAGCCTTAAAAAGACTTGCTACCCAGACCGATTATATCAGAATGTGCTGGGGCTGGGGGTGGGCCCAGACGTCAGTTTTGTCAGAGCTCCTCACGCGGCTCCGATTTGCAGCCAAGTTGCAAACACCGCCCTAGAGAATTTAGATTCCATATCCATGGTGACTGCGAGGCAGTAGAATCGATGCTAGAACCCCAGTCTTCGGTGCTAGGCCTACTTCCAGGACTCGCACTGTCTCTTTGTTATGACCGTGCACTTACTACAGAGAATCCAGCTCCAGCCCAGAGCGTCTGCTCCCTCTGCTGTGGCAGGGGAGGGTCCTCAGGTCTCTTTTTCCTTAACTGTAAACTAGAGACACTGAAAATTCTCTTACAAAGCTTCTGTTTGAATCCAATGACATGAGGCCCTATAGATGGGAGCAACTTTTAAATTAGAGGGTTGTGTAATATTATAAAATGAAGAAATAGTAATCCCATCATGAAGATAGATCGCTTTGGGCAGATTGGCTTCTTATGGGAGACTTGGTGTGATCCTGAGGCTGCTGGAGCTTTGAGGTGGACAGATGCAGCATTCCCCTCCACGCAACCGTCTGGGAATGGGAATTTTCAGCACCAAGTGTGTAGAGCTGTCCTTTAAGTCTCACCTGAGACAGGGTGTCTTCTTAGTATGTTGTTCCTGTCAGCTTTCGGCTGCCAAGGATATAGTAATTTGCCTACCCCTGAAAAGAGACCAAACGCAGACAGAGTATTCTGCAGGCAAAATCATACTTAGAGTGTCTCAGGTTATCAGAGTAAGTGGTAGTTGTCTGATTATAAAGTGGAAAGATATTATTCAGACATGGATGTATCTGTAATCAGCAATGATGAAAAAGGAGGTATACAGGAAGTGAATGGTAATTAGAGGGGACTTGGGGGACATTTTTGCCTAGGTGTATTGAGTCTCTCTTCTGCGTAGAGAATGACCCATTGCTTAGAATTTCCAGGGACCTGGGGACCCATTAGCATTGCAATTGTCATATAGCTTGGAAATGTGGATGCAGGCATTCTATTTTTGGAAGGATTCAAACAGCGTCATTCTTGAAAAGATCTTATAAGTTTGGTATCTGATGAAGAAAAATACCGAATAAAAACCTGGTCTTCACCAGTAGTTGCAGAGGATAATTAGGCTAAAGCCTCCTCTTGCCTGTGTTCAGGAGAGCTGTTCTGAGAAGTCTGAGACTGAAGGGATTTTGAGATGAAGAATTGCACTTCCAAGGGAAGGAAGACCAGTAATTTGATCTGGTTGTGGGACTATCAGACCGAAAGCATGGAGACCTGATTCAATTTCGCATCTGCCAGCTGACTGACTTGCAAGGTCATCTTTTTGTTTTTAGGCTTATTTAGCTCTTAGCTACTAAACAGACATATATTGAGAATCATATATTGAGAGTCAGAAGAAATGTTATCTGACTCTTGTGAGCCCTGATACTTAACATTTAACACATAAGTATATTTAATGGCTTATAAAAGAGCCCAGTTTTCTACCCTGACCGGTGGCCCTAGTGTCTCAATAAAATCAGCGTCTGAAAGTTCATGGTGTTCTGGGAACATGGCCCCAGTGTGAACAGTGGGTACACACGTGCACAGAAAGCCACCATCGATACTTCAGTGATTGAGAGACCTCCTTTTTTGTGATGATATGTAGCCTGACCTCAGGAACTGAGGATGTGCAAAGACCCTCTCCCTAATTACGATGCTGCTTCTTCACTGGCAGCAAAGCACAGACAACCTTGTTTCATATGCAAATTGCAGGAAACGTTCCCCCCTGTCCCTGTAGCTTCCCTTGATTTAGGAAGTCATTCATAGCCCCACTATTGTCTGTGTCGGGGGGGCTGGGGGGGAAGGAACATTCACAGGCCCTCCTCACCCCTTTAAATGGATGTTTAATACGCTTGGAAATGCGATTGTCTCCAAGAAAGCCAACACGGGAGAATTAGAGCCTGTTTGCTTAGATGAATATGAAACTTTAACATAGTCCAAGAAGACCCCTGCAATCCCTGCTAAATAAGATTTGATTTCTCTTTAAGCTGTTTTTAATAGCTGGAATTACAGAACATTGTGTTTACCAGCTAATAGGTTTGTGAGCAGGCGGCTGGCTTTGTCTTCAGGGTGACACCACGTACACCTGTATTCACAAAGCCGCCCTCCCGTCGGTGGAAGCTGAGCTTATTGCTTCTGGAGCATCTTCCCCGTCTGCTTCTCTCTCTCCCTATTTTACCATCATGTCTCTGTCCCTGTCTCTGTGTCTTTCTTTCTCAATATGTTTATTTTGTCTTTAGGGGCAGGGGGCGCAAAGCAGTTTTACCCAAATTCTGCTTTTAGTCTGTTATGTTTTAGAACCAGGAAATGGGGAAAAAGAAAGAGTCCTAGACAACGTAGCTCTGATAATTCATTAAGAGAAATGTAGGCCCCAGGCAGGCCAAACGTTAGTTGCCCCCAGGAGACCAGGCCTTCCAGTGTGCATTTTGTTCTGGGATGTGGCCCAGATCACAAAACACACAAACTTACAATCTAAGCCTCATACCATGCGGAAGAGTCAGTCTGCTCTTTAAACCTGTGCCTTCCACCCAAAAATACGAACAACAATTAGTTATAGTGATCAATATTAATAAAAAATAGTATTAGTGTTATCTTTGAGCACTAACAATGTGTCCAACCCTGAATTTTCTATGCATTTAGTCCTCTTGACTGCTTTTTTATATGGATGGAATCATTCCCATTTTACACATAAGGGACCTGAATGACTTCCTCACACTGAGGCTGAGGCAGAACTTGCAAAGGGCTGAGCAGGACTTGAACACAGGACCATCTGACTTCAAATGCGATGCTCATAGACTACTGACAATAGGCACCTGCACGGTGTGGGCTGCCTCAAGAACTCTTCTGAACACTGTGTCTGCATTTACACATCCAATCTTTACAACAACCCTATGTGGAAGGCACTTTCATTTGTTCCCATTTTCCAGCGAAAGAAACAGGCACAAGAGGTTATGAACCTTGCCCAAGCCACATAGCCCTGGCTGGACGTGAGGTATGGGGCTGTGAACCCAGGCATGCTGCTCCAGGGTCTGAGCCCTGAGACCTTGATGCGATACTACCTCCCCGCTAAGCTCCTAAACTTGGAGAGAGCTTCTGCAGCACCTGAATCCACTCAACAAACGCATGTTAAACACCTATGAGACTCCACACTGTGTCCAGGTTAGGAGACAACTAGAAACACCACCCCTACCTTGGGGTTGAGTGGGTGGGTAGGGAAGTGCAAAGGGGCTGCCCACTCCCCTTTCCTAAATGCCTTTCTGCACTGATTTTGAAATTTCTGTCTTTAAATGAAGGCTGCTAAGGCTGAGATGTCCTTTTGTTATGTGCAGTTATTTGGGCCAACTTCTGCACTACACAGGATGGGTTGTCCCTGGTCTAGTGCCCTTCTGAGGATGGTCTTGGTCCCTATGCTAGAGAGCACAGTCCACAAGTGAGTGGAGAGAGGCTGAGTGAGGAAAGAAACCCATAAACCCAATAATGTACCCACCTTCATCCATCTATACACCCGCCCACCCATCATCCATCCATCCATCCCCCCACCCACCCATCGTCCATCCACCACCCACCCACCCATCCACCCACCCACTTATCCACCCATCGTTCATCCATCTTCCCCTCTACCCACCCATCATCCATCCATCTATCCTCCCATCCACCCACTTATCCACCCATCATTCACCCATCTACCCATCCACTCACCCATCATCCATCCATCCACCCACTCACCTATCCACCCATCCACCTTTCCACCCATCCTCCCATCCATCTACCCTTCCATCCATCCATCCACCCACCTATCTACCTATCCACCCACCCATCCGCCTATCCACCCATCATTCATCCATCTACCCATCCACTCACCCATCATCCATCCATCCACCCACCTACCTATCCACCCATCCACCCTTCCACCCACCCTCCCTTCCATCCATCCACCCTTCCATCCATCCATCCACGCACCTATCTACCTATCCACCCACCCATCCGCCTATCCAGCCATCATCCATCCATCCATCCATCCATCCATCCATCCATCTATCCTCCCATCCACCCACTTATCCACCCATCATTCATCCATCTACCCACCCACCTATCCACTCATCCACCCTTCCACCCATCCTCCCATCCATCCACCCATCCATCCACCCATCCACCCTTCCATCCATCCATCCACCCATCCACCAATCCATCCATCCATCCATCCAAAGTGAATGGGCTTCTTGGCTCCTGTGTTAGAGGGGCCATGTTAGAGGCAGGTACTCAATACAGTCCAGTGGGGAATCAACAGAATAAGTGGTTTTCCTAGAAGGAGACAGAGTTAGAAAAACCTTCACAAAAGGCTTTGTGATCTTTTGGCATCTTCTTGAAAGGGGAGATGGCAAGAGTGGTTCATGAATATTTAGAATTCTCTGGAAATGTCTTTGGGACCTGGAGCGGTGGTATCTTTTCTCTTTTGATCCTGCCTGTGCTCGCATCACTCATCACACCCCACCCATCAAGGCAGCCTCACGTCTCCCTTTACTCACCTTGTCAGGTTCCCCTTCCTCATTCACAGTGTGTCATGGGAACGTGAGAAATAACAGATGCAGCAAACAGTATGGAAGCATATTAATAAATCATTTTAAAGTATTAAAATTGATATTGGGCTTTTCTGCAATATTTTATCTTTTATAATTTATTAAGCATGTTATTTGTCACCTGGTTAAGCAGGAACAACCAATATTTCATTGGGGGATCCGATTTCTCAACGTGGGATGGAAGGGGTGGAGTCCTTCCCATGGAGAGTGACAGGATGCCAGCCTGAATGTCAGCTTGACCTTGTGGTTTCTTAGTTTGCTTATGGATTATGATGACAGCCCAAAGCCCTCTGAATACCCAGGATAGGCAGAGGTATGAAAGGTATGAAGAGTGCACATACTTTCTCTCCTTCATGTGTCTCCCTTCTCCTGGGGCAAGATCGGGGGTGGGTGATTCCCACTGATGCTGTCCAGTCTCTCCTGCACTTGCCGTCACTCACTGAGTAGCGGTGGAGTCCTCTGATAGGCCAGGCACGGTTGGTAGCAATAAGCACACATCATTAAACAAAACAAACCATGGTCCCGGCCCTTGTGGGGCTTATCTGCTAGTGGGTGGAGATAGATAATAAAAAATAAGCACATCGAATCTGCAAATGTGATAGTAGATTAGCAGGTGGTAAGTGCTGTGTCTTAGCTAGAGCTGCTATACAAATGACCATAGCCTGGGAGGCTTAAACAACAGACCTCTATTTCTCACAGTCTGGAAGCTGGGAAGTGCAAGATCCAGGCTTGGCAGAGCTGGTGTCTGGTGAGGGCTGCTTCCTGCTTTGCAGATGCCTGTCTTCTCCCTGAGTCCTCATGTGGGACAGAGGGGAAGGGTTTGAGGGAGGGAGAGAAAAAGAGAGAGACAGAGAGAGGGGGCAAGCTCTCTCTTGTCTCTTCCTATAAGGGCACTAATTTCATTCATGAGGGCCCCACCCTCATGACCTGATCACCTCCCAACGGCCCCACCTTTTAATACTCTCACTTTAGGAGTTAGGGCTTCAACACAAGAATACTAAAAAGACAAAATGTTCGGTCCATACCATGCTATATAGTACCAAGGATAAAAAAGAAAGCAGCAGAGAGTGTGGGGTGGGCTGACCGGTAGCCCTGTGGTAAGCAGCAATGCTATTTGCTACACACCTTGTTTCTGCATTTTCCTCGCTGAACGGCATTTGGATCTCAAAGAATTGGAGCCATGTATATTGTCCCACGTTCACAGATCCATGAGGTGTCTCTCAGAAGGGAAAACATCATCGAGGGTCGACTTGTCCTGGCCTGTGACACCCCCTTCTTCCACTGCCCACCTGTTGCCTGTGCCGCCAAGGACTGTGCTGGCTCCTGGGACCTTCCCTCCCATTTTTCCAGGAGGAAGAGCCGGGTATAGGTTGGAGAACAGTCCATAGGTGGGGCTGCAGCGCTGTCCCCTCTTTCCAGAGGATGTCAGGGAAAGCCAGTGGACCGGAAGTTGGTGACGTCTGGCAGTTGCTGACCACATCTAGCAAGCCGAGGAATAAAGCCGCTCGGCAGCACGGATGGCAAATGGCTGCGTCTGGACAGCTGTGTGGCTGTCAGCCATTTCCTCTTCAAATTGGTGCCGCCCACTCCTCAATGCCTGGCTTGGGGTTATCTCTGGACAAGCATGTCAAACCAGGAGCTTCATTCCTGGAAGCTGCGGTGAACTTCTGGAGTGAACGAGTGTGTGGATGTCGGCCTCCCAGAGCTCCTGTTTAGCTGATTCTATGGGCACGGGTCTCTGATCTGAAGCATCTCACCGACTGCATCTATGAGTCAGGCTGTGCTTCTAGTTTCTGGTCATAGGGCACCTCAGAGATGGAAAACTAGGCAGAACCTGGACACCCCACCTTTGTAAGCCAGCAGAGCCACTTAAGGCAGAGCTTTGGGGGTATGGGGTGGTTAGGAATAAGTGAATGAAAGAAGGAAGGAGTTTATAGTTAGCATGCAGAAACGTACACAGTCTTGGTGTTTATTAGATTTATCACAGTCTTAGGAGGAAGATCTGGCTTCTCTGGTGGAAATGTGTCAGTCACACAAATGGCATCTACCACGTGTCTCAAAGTTGGGGAGGAATTGAGCCCATTCACTTAGGAAGTGAAATGGGATAGCAAGGGCTGGATGTTTTAGAGACAGCTCAGTCTTTACCAAAGGTGCCTTGTCCTAAGAATCTTTTAGGGAACTTGATACAAGTGTTCATTCTTGGGCTGTGCACCCCCAAACTAATCAACCAGCCCTCCAGGGGAGGAGCCTGGGAATTTGCCTCTTGAACCAGCACTCCAGTGATTCTTACAAGAGGGAGCATGTGGCTCTCAACAGGGCGCACATTAGAATTAATCAAGGAGCCCTTGATAATTGCTGGTACCCTGGCCTCATCTTGGAGAGTCAGTTGTATTTCATCTGGTTGGGGGCTGCGTGTTGCAAGTTCTAAAAGCTCCAAGGTGTTCTTATGCGCAGGTAGGGGAGGCTCCTGTGCACACTAGACAGTTCAGGCTTCTGCGTAGAAGATGCAGGAGGAATCTCTTCCTTGCTCGCTCACTGTTTGCCTCTGGGTGGGTGACTTCTGCTCGCGGAGCCTCACTGCATGAAGAGGAGGTAGTGGCCCCGCGTGGTCCAGTTGAGGGTCCTCTGGAAGAGTTAATGAGCCCCTGGGTGTGAGCACCCTCTTCCACTGACCCCAGCTTTGTGGAGTAAGCCGCCAGCCCTCCAGCACCCTTTGGGACTGTTTCTGCTCCTCTCCAGCCATTCTTTCTTCTGGGGTCTGTGCCTGTCTGGATGACAGATGCAAAGGGCACAAGAGTCTGGGACAGGCAGGGACCCAGGCAGGTTCTGACTGCTGCTGTGTGTCAGGTAATGAGGAGGGAGGGCTCTGGGCAGGCAGCCGCTTCCACGCCGCCTTGTCCACCTCCACATTCTCCTGACTTATTACATTGTAATAAATTGAACCATTCCACTTCATTATTTCATATATGAGGAGATTTATAGATTGTCCTGGTGGCTGAAGAGGCAGTGATTAAGGAAGCAGCGTGCTAATGAATAAGGCTGGGCACAAAGCCGTTTTAATTAATGCACAGCCCAGGGGCTGTAAACCGCTTGCTGATAACAAACCTGCCCATCGAAGAGTTGAACTGACAACGTCCTACAGAATAAAGGCTGATGGTGACATGGGGGAGTCATTCAAGTGACAACTAAGGCTGCTGACCTCAGTCTCTCTCCCTACTCCTGGGCTCACTATGGCAGAGCCACCCAACACATATTTATTTATTTTTTCCTGCAAAATAGTTTCTACTCTCTGGTTCCCTGACACCCCACTGTCCTCCACCTCCCCCATGGAGCATCCCAGGGGCTGCGGACATTAGGATCGTACTCGAACTTCCTGAAGGTTTTGTTTGGTCAGATTCACGGTGCAGAGGATGCCTGTTGTTCTTCACAAAGCCCCAGTGATATCATTCTTTTCTTCCAAACTTCTTCCAGAGCTCTGGAGATTTAGTCAAGTCCAGTGTGCTTGAAAAGACTTTTTTTTTCTCTTTCCTTTTTCACTTTTGGTGGAACAATCCCTGTTGGTGGCGTGGCTTTGGAGGCTTTTCATCTTACCAGCAACTTGGCTGCCGTGGGCCTGGCTTCCCAGTGTGAAGGTGCAGGGTTCTCTGAGCGAGTCCACGCATTCTGCATCCTTGTCACACTGCTCTACACCCTGGGGTTTTCAGTAAAGGCTCTTTCCTGACAAATTAAGTCCAAAGGGTGACGGGAAACACAATAACCTTTCTCTGTTCTTTTCATGGTTTCCTGCCAGGATTTGCTGTTTGGAGACGTAGGAACGCCGCACTGAGATGACTTTTCAGCCAGCTGATAACTGATGCTTTCGGCCATGACACAGAGCATTATTAGTAGTGCAACTGACTAACATGAAAAATAGTGATTCTCATAACAAAAGGAATGTAGCCACAATAAGAGAAAAATCCTAGCCAACAGAATGATCTGAAGGAAAACGCTATTGATAATGAAATGGGGTTTATTGAATTAACTGTTCCATTTAGCAGACACATGAGCGGAACCCAGGATGGAAGAATGTAATCACCAGCGTGACTCCAGTGATGGAACTGAACTAGATGCGGAGACTGGGGAGCAGCAGAGTCAACTCAGTTATCATCTTGGCGGCCGGGCTGCCGTCCAGCTCACAGAAGCCATCTGATCCGGAAAAGATTTCCGACGCCTGCTGGAGTAAGTTTGGCAATAAGTTGTTATTGCATCTGGCCTCCTACCTGCAAAAACTGCCCCAGTGGAAAGGCGATACTGTGTGATGAGTTACCCCGTCCTCCTGCGACTGCTCTCTCTGTCATGTTTTCAGAGCAGCCCTCCCAGTCAGGAGAAGCAGTCGCATTCCATCTGGGGACGTCTGAGAGGAGATGCAGAAGCCAGCAGCTGATTTTCCTCCCCTGCCTCTTCCCTTGAATAAACACCCTTGGTGCATGCTGGCCCTGACTCCTGGCTGTCCCCTGTGGTGCACGGCTGGGTCCTGGTGGCTTCTCTGTGGCTGCAAGTTCCCCCCGGGTCTATGATGTCTCTGGGCACCCCTCTACTCTTGCTCTCTGAGCTGTGTCTTTCCTGCTAGCGCTGTCTCCATTCTCCTCTCACACACACAGTCTTTTCTCCCCCACAGAAGGCAGCTGCAATATTTGCCTAAAAACTGGAAGCTTTAAAAAATTCCAGGAGGCTGATGCAGGAGAATCGCTTGAAGCCAGGAGGTGGAGGTTGCAGTGAGCCAAGATCGCGCCACTGCACTCCAGCCTGGGTGGCAGAGTGAGACTCAGTCTCAAAAAAAAAAAAAAAAAAAAAATTCCAGAAAAGTCTGGGTGGGTTGGGGAATTAATGTCTTAATGTAATATATTAAGAACAGATTAATCCAGAAATAACAGCAATAGTGCATTTTCTCCTAACCTTTCATGAACGATTCCCATATTATTTAAGTTACCTGCTTTTTTATGTTACCTCCCTCTGAGACTTGGAAAAATTGAGGTACCTAGGAGGTTTGTGACTGAGCCAGGATTAGTGGTACAGTAGAGGCAAGACAAAAAACGGTGAGACTGTAAGTAGGAGCTCGCCCATGAGAGACCTGTTGCCTTGGTGAGCTATACGCTACTTACCTCTGATTTTTAGCGAGCAGTTCTGAGCGATCACTGGGCATTTTATGACTAAGATGGGGAGGAGCCTGAAGCCGAGGGCTTGGGCAGGAGGATGACCGGCAGAATTTTGTAATTTTCATGTAATTATACTACGTCCCACTTTCTGCAATATCCCCAGACTGCCAGTTGTCTGTCAGATATATTTTAGAAATGAAATTGAGGAGGAGAGTGCATTTGGGAAACAATAGAACTCAGTTCTAAGTAACATATTAAGCTTAATTTTTAATGGTGGAGAATCTTACGGACACACCATCTGTAAATGTGGAAGATTAAGCAACACAAAACACAGGAATTTTGGCTGGCAGACACGCAGCATGGCGGCCCAGCACGCCACTGAAATCCAGGGAAAACGGCTTCTTAACCCACGCTTACCTGCAAAACCTACTCTGGCTCAAGTATAATGAAAGGCCTGGCCGGGAAGGAGGACACCAAAAGAAACTGGAATCCAGCAGGAGGACTAAATAGGGACAGCTGTTTTTCTCCTTTGCCTGAGCAGCGCTGGCTCTTGAGAACTGCTGGAAACTAGGAAGAAAGAGGATGGGTTTATTTTCTGGGACCATAGCTGTCTGTGACACCTCCGTGGAGGGAGCAAACCTTCGTAATTGAGGTTTTTAAAGGATATATAGATATTGTTTCTTTGCCCTTAAATTCACTCACACTGATCAGAATGTCAGTAATTTTGGCCATCTCCAGCTGCCATCTCCAGCTGCCTTCTGCTTCCTTGTATTCTTTCTAAGAGTGAACTTACTTATCCTTCCTTTTCCCTTCTTGCCCCTTAGATTATTAGATTATTAAAGGCACCACCACTTCTAGAGGAGGTTCTTGTGTTTAATATGCTTTCCAGCACTTTCTTCTAGTTCCTGTACCATTGAGCTGACCAGAAAAATTGAATCAATACATCTGCTTAAAAAGATATGAAATCCAGTATGTAGAAAGGTCTGTCAAAGGTCAATCAAAAAGGTGTGGCAACCGAGGAATACTATGCAGCCATAACAAAGAATGAAATAATGTCCTTTGCAGCAGCATGGATGCAGCTGGAGGCCATTATCCTAAATGAATTAATGCAGGAGCAGAAAACCAAATATCACATCTTCTGACTTATGTGGGGGAGCTAAACATTGGGCATGGACATAAAGATAAGAACAGTAGACAATGGAGGCTACTAGAGGGGGCAAGGAAGGACAGAAGAAAGGGCTAAACATCTACCTATCAGGTACTATGTTCACTACCTGGGTGACGATTCAACTGAAGCCCAAACCTCAGTCATGCAATATATCCATGTAAAAACCTGCACATGCACTGTGGGAGGCTGAGGCAGGCAGAAAGCCAGGAGTTTGAGACCAGCCTGGCCAATAGGGCGAAACCCCACCTCTACCAAAAATACAAAAATTAGCTGGATGTGATGGCGGGCCCCTGTAATCCCAGCTACTCAGGAGGCTGAGGCACGAGAATCACTTGAACCCGGGAGGCAGAGGTTGCAGTGAGCCGAGATCATGCCACTGCACTCCGGTCTGGGCGAGAGTGAGACTCTATCTCAAAACAAAACAAAAGCAAAAACAAAAACAAAAAATACCCCTGCACATGTGCCCCTAGAATCTAAAATTTTAAAAAAGGGGTGGCAAACTCAAAGGCCCAAGGGTACTGGCATTTCACATAAGTGAGTGAGATGATGGACATCCAGTGATGCCAAGTGGCTCACACTAAGACCAGGTGTGACACATCCAGCTGTTGTTACCTTTTACAGCACCTTTCCAGGTAAAGCTGAATGACTCCAAAATACCCAGAGGGCTGTCCGTTGTTCCACATGTGGTTGATTTGTGGTGCTGGTGGCTATGTGTGTCCAGACAAGTGCACCTCCCAGCTGCAGAGACCACCTGGCCTCGTGGCCAAGGAAGCTCAGTGGTGACACATTTCCCTGGTGACCCTCATGTCAGATGGATGTCTTTCAATCCCTTCCTCAGCAAGCCATCTCCTATCACTAGCCAATCCTAAAATCTCTTCTTCCTCTGTTTTTTCTTTCCTAATTTTTCTATTTTTTTCCATAGGCTGTTTCCATGCAGGCAGAGGCCAGTGTCATCTCCAGCACCTGGGAGACATAAGAGAGCCAGTGGCCTTCCTCTGAGACAATCTCAAATGAATATGCTTGACCCAGATGAGGGAAGGATCACACAGATTCTGTCGAGGTATGTGGCAGTTGATAAATCATTTTCAATAAGCTATTATTCTCTTACTTAAAGCATTCTTTTTTCACTGTAAACAGTTGTTATTTTCTTAGTTGGGTTTAGAAAACATCCTACTATCCCCATCATTGCAACTAGTTCTGATACATTTAGTATCTTAGTCACCTCTCAACTCCATGGACTCCATTTCCTAAGTGCCATGAGACGTGTTCCTGGGGAAACACTGTCCCAGGCAGTGATTTGAGAGCAGGAGGAGGGAAGCAGGGCCCAGTGGCTCTATAGTCAGGTCAGAGGCCTCAGCTGACCCCACAGGGGGTTCTGGAAGCTGGCTTCATCCTTCAGAGCTGTCCCTGATTGGTGCAACAGGCCAGGCCTTTATTCTGCCTTGCTGATCCCTTAGCAAGGCTGCCTCTCTGGCAGGGGCCTTCCTGGGGAGGGACACAGCAGTGAGGCGGCTGCAGTGCTCCTGGGGGTGGGCTCCTCTGTCTGGGCCTGGGGTCTGGTCTGTGCACCAGGAAGTTTATGTAAGGGGAAGATTCCCACCTCATTTCTCTCTGGTCGAGATATTTTGTTTGTGAAGTCGCACAGGAGATAAGATTAACTTTTGGCTTTAAGAGTGTGTAACACTGAGACTCCAGCCTGGCTACGATGTATGGATGAAACATCAAGTTCTCTTTCTTTACACCCTCCCTCTTCACCCTTTCTACTTGTTTTCTGTACAATTCTGTGACAATGTGCATGGTTCTCTCGCCACAAAACCTCTGCTGGCTCGCTGACAGCATTTTGTAGCTGTCTCTAAGTGACATCTAAAGCCTGTTGCAGGGAAGCAGAATGACATGCCACTATATTTTGGGGATACATAGAGCATTATCTGAAAGCCTACTCAGAGGAAGAAGTTTACAACACGGGCTTGCCTGTGCTGAGGTTGTTAGCAGGTGCGGGCTCCTTCGCCCCCATGTCCCACTTAGGAAGGTTCACCTGGAAGACCTCCCAGGCTGGATTCTCAATCTGTGCTTCACATTTGCCACCTGGTTCACCGGCGTCTCTCGTCAGGGGTCTCTCGCAGGTATGGCTGTGGTGGGTCGGCATCCAAGGGCGGGGCAGAGATAAGCCACAGCGCTTCCAGGATCCCACGTAAAAAGAAAACAAAATTCAAAAGATGGTGCTGCGACCTGCGGTGTTGATATTTGCGGGGTGATGGATGAACGTGGCGAGCCAGGCAGTGTAGTCTGATCAGGGTGAAATGGCTGAGCAGAGGAGCAGCGAGTGAATCAATCATGGGACCCGCTCCACCCGCAGCTGGGTTCATCAGCTTCACAGCCTGTCTCTACAGGCTTATAAATTACCCCTGATGGAGGGCTGGCATGTTGGGCCAGGTTGTGGTGACTTCTCCAGCAGAGAGCAATAGGCTGCGGTGAACAGAAGCAACAGAACTTTGATGAACTCCGGTGAGATAGTTGGTGACCCTCTCCTGCTTGCTTTGATAAACCCATATATTTTGTGCCCAAGCTTAAATCCTCCAGCAAAAAAACAAAGACTTGGACTTAATTTAACATACCTATGTAGTGTACCATAGCACTGGAGAGCGTGGCCTCCTTCAGTCCTGGCCTCACTTGCTAGTTATATGACCCGGATGGTTTACCTAATTAACGTCTTTGTCCCTTGGACTCCTTACTTTTGAAAATGGCAATAATAATACATGGGGCTCCTTCCTTATGAAGCTCTTAGTTTTTCATAGAATTGAATTAGTTAATATTTATAAATCAGCATTAATAATTTTAGCAGTTATTATTATGGGCTTAGATCGTATTGCCTGGTCAACCACAACTCCACTCAATTTTGGAAGACTAGCTCATCTCTTCCTTTGCTGATAAAAAACATCCTGTATGTCACCCTAAATGACATGTAGCCACATCTACTCTTACTTATTCTCTTTTAATCGACAAAATGAAGTGTGTCTTCTGTTCAAGGTCAGCCCTTCTGTCTGCAACTCTTCACCTCCCCTTCCCGGTCTTTCTGTGTTGACTCCATGTCCTACATTGCCAATTACTGTTCTCTCTCTTCATGGTGTTTTGTTTCCTTTCTTTCTTCTTTTTCTTTTTGTGACAGAGTTTCACTCTTGTTGCCCAAGCTGGAGTGCAATGGCACAATCTCGGCTCACCACAACCTCCACCTCCCGTGTTTGAGTGATTCTCCTGCCTTAGCCTCCCGAGTAGCTGGGATTACAGGCATGCGGCACCAAGCCCGGCTAATTTTGTATTTTTAGTAGAAATTGGGTTCCTCCATGTTGGTCAGGCTGGTCTCGAATTCCTGACCTCAGTTGATCTGCCTGCCTTGGCCTCCCGAAGTGCTGGGATTACAGGCATGAGCCACCACGCCCAACCTGTTTTGTTTTCTTCCTAGTAGTCTCCCGTCCTTATCCTCTCTAGATATTTAAGTCTCTCCAGTTCAAAAACAACAAACAAATTAAGCAAACTTCTGTTGATTCTGAATCCTAATCTAGTTACTCTTGTATTTTTCTCTCTCATACTCATCTAAACATTTCAAAAGAGTGTTCTAAACTTTATGTCTCTACTTCCTCACCTTTTAGTCATTTTTCTGTTTTACCAATAGCATCTTAATTATTCTATTAAAATGTTAAAAGAATCCTGATCTGTTGAAATTATTCTAGCAAAGTCACCAATGATTTTTTATCGCCAAATCCAATGAACAATTTTAGTCTTTATTTTTTTAGTCACTGCTGCTGATAATTCCTTTCTTGATCCTCTATTCTCTTGACTTACATTATGCCAAATTATTCTGATTCCTTAAAGATTGCTTTGGGTTCTGTGTTTTTAGTGTAGTTCCTTCTAAGTAGTCTCTAGTATGATTTTAATTACATTGTTGCATGTAAGAATTCCTTAGAAGAATGTTTTTAAATTTCCAAACAGTAGGTATTTGTTTACTTATTTTGCTGTCCTTTTTTTGTTGTTGGTATCTAGTTTTATTACATTCAAGTCAGAAAATGACCTGTGTATTTTGGAACATGTTGAAGTTTTCCTTTTAGTTAAACTATGATCATATTTTTATCAATGTTTGATGGGCATTTCAAAAAATACATATTCTCTTCTTTGTATGTATATGCATATATGCAGATACATATGAGGTTTGTTAATCATGTTATTCAAATACTGTCTACCATTACTTTTTTGTCTATTTGGTTTTTCAGTTCATGAGAGTTTCATTAAAATCTCCTACACCATTTACTTCAAATATCTTTTTCTGTTCCTATGTTCAATGCATAAATGTTCATTACTGTGATACCTTCTTGGAGAATTGTACCTTTTATTTCTATAAACTATCCCTGTTGTACATTTCCCTCCTTCACTTGAATGTTCCCTCTTTCGCCTTCTTCAAGAGCCATTCTGCAGGGTTCCGGTCTTGCCCCTGCACTCTCGTGTTACCCATATTCCCTGAGGAGGCCCCCGTTCTTGGGTGTCAAATGCCTTATACACACACACACACACACACACACACACACACACACACACATACTGATATTCAAATTTAAAGCTTGAGTGCAGACATTCACCTGTTTCAGACCCACTGTGCCTGGCTTTCTGATGAGCCTCTCCACCTGGATACTGAGGTCTCAGAGCCCTGAACTCAGTCTGTCCAAAACGCTCTCACCATTTCACCTGTAAACTTCTCTGGAGCTATCTTCTGGCTCCTTTCATAGCTTCACCATTTACCCAACCATCAGATAAAAACCTTAAGAGTTGAAAAACTTAGGTCTGTTGACTTTTTGGGGCACAAGGAAAAATAATCTGGAGGAAATTGTGATTCATACATTAGGGAGAAATTCCTTTCTTAGTTTTCACAGTAGCTTAAATGAAAGAGTGATGACCACCCTACCTCAGATGGCCACGTAGCCCTCTCTTCCAGATGAAATCAACCTGAGCATTTGAGAATGGGGCCTGGCTGAGGCCGCAGTGGTGGAAATCAAAGACCCCAGGATTGCCATCACAAGTTCTGAATCCAGGTTAACTACTAGGTGCTCTTGGGCTATTGGTTTCCGAGATACTCAATTTTTTTTTATCTTGGAATTATTATGAAAATTAAATATGTTTATAAGGATGGAGGGTTTTTTTTTCTTGAGTGTACCAGAAACATGATTTTCATTTGTTCTTTATCTGATTTCAATGATTTAGAAAGTTAATGAACACATGTACAGACTGACCTGTTTAATACTCAAACACCATCAAGACCATCTTTCTCTGATGTAGCCCTATATCAAAACACAATGGCTGTGGGCCCTTAAAATAATGTCTCCTTTATTTAAGGATATGTGGTCTACCCTCATTTTTCTCTGCCTTTGATAAATCACCTACATTCATTTAACCTTTTTCCTGAGTTTTCACTCTCCACCCCTTTAATCATTTTCACTGCTCTGTCTTGGACCCCCTCCAATTTCTCTGTACCTTTTGGAAAATTAGAATCCCCAAACTGCACATAACACTCTAATAAGGGCCAAGTCAATGCCAAATATAGCTCATGACACTCTTTCTTGTCACTTGAGTGACAGACAACACTGTTAAGACTTCTCAGTAGCTTAACAGTGTTAAAAGACACACATCTACATTGCAGACCCCAAGATCAACCTTCAAGGGTGTGATCGGCATGCGCTCGTGGAAGAAACTTAATGCTGTTATTGATCCTCTCTGGAGAATGAGAAGATGTGCCCAGAATTTTTAGAGGATACAGCCTAATGTGTCTCATGCGTGGACCCAAGGGAGCCATATTCATTCGAGGTTTGGGAGAAAAATGCAGTGTTTGGACTTCCAGATTTTTGATAATAATGGAGACAATTCTCCTACCATTAGACCCCTACCATTTCAGGGTCATCTTGATATAGTTACACAGACTCTAGTTATTTAGCTTGCGTGACTACTCTAAGTTTCCTTCTTCCACGGAAAGAAAGCATTTAACTTTCTTAGTTTCAGAGCGGAGGGTTCCACAGAGACTAGTGAGAAATAGAATCTGGAGCAGGAGGCAAATTAGTGCTGATAAGTGGCCTGATGGGTGTCCTGGAAGGTCTGAAATATTGGAGGCTCATTACATGGAAGGCAATGTGATTCACTGAGCTATGGAACCAGTGACGTAAGGAAGGAAATTAAACTGGGAGTGGCGGGCAGGGGGAGAGAAGAATTTGGTTCAGAAGATTTTACCAGGGTTAGAAGTTTAGGGACATTTGAGTGAAGATAGAAAGTGATGGTTTTCAGAAAGAAGGGGGATTGGGCAGTCTGGCGTAGAGGTGCATTATTCTAGTGTGTGGTTCCTCCAGCCTCCTGCTGTGGGAAGCGGCTAAGCAGGTGGAAGATCTTGCAGCCAGACACCTGAGCAAGGGGCAGAACAGGCACACAGGTGTTCAGTTGGCATCCTGGAGGCCAAGAAGGTTGACAGCAGGGTCACTCTCCGCTAGAACCCAGAAATGGAAGTGGGAGACGGCGAACCATGCTGCCGACTATTGTCTTTCTCAACTGGCTCACGGCAGGAACCAGAGCCGTTCCTCTTCCTCTCTCCTTGCCTGGATGAGGCTGAGCTCACGCTGAACCAGTTAAACTTTTCCCACAGTTGGGAATGATGGAGAGTGGATTGTTTTGGCTAGAACTAGATGAGGACAGGTGGTGCCACCTGCTACAAGTGATTTCCTTCCAGTTGGCTCTAGAGCCACCATTCTTGGTCTTTTGCAGTTTGGTGGGGCTGGTAGGGAGGGGAGGGAAGGGGAAGGTGGTGGGTAAGGGAGAGAATCTGGATTTGCAGTGAGTCATAATGGGCTTTCACAGGTTGGCAACCCCTTTCGGATACAGCAGCAGATGCATTGGCATTGAGAGATGATTGTATAAGGACATGTTTGAATTACTGATGTTCCAGGATCCCTGTGGTGGCCCTTTCTACTGCAGATGCTTGAGACCTTTCCACACTTCATCAAGGTGACAAAAAGTGCTTGTCATTTTAGAAGGCTGCAGTTCCTTGGAGCCAAGAGTCGTGATAAGAAGCCATCAGAGAGGCCTGTTCTCCTTTAGCTATTTTCCCTGGTGGGAAGCCGTCCGCCCACCGGTCCAGACACAAAAGCTGTCCAGGAGCTGCCTTTGGGCCTTCATGTAGTTCAACCACAGCAAGCCATTTGGACAATTTTTCTCTGGAGCAGGAAGTAGGGTGTCTAAAACTCACCTCATTAATCATTGAAGGTGGCACTCTTAATCTCTTGCAAGCCTGGTTGTGTCCGAAAGCCCATACCTCCACGCGGTGGTCTAGTGTTTGAATACAGACGTGCCCAGTGTTGAAAGGGTTCTCTTGTGGGGCTGCTGTGGCTGAGGGCAGCCTGCTGTAGACCAGCTCTCTGAGCTTTCTCTGTTTCTCAGCTGGTGAAGGAGATGCCTTGTTTATAAATATCAGGAAGGAAAAGCAGGTGCAGGTGGCAGGGCCACCGTTGGAGGCAGAGAGGAGGTGGGGTGGGCAAACCAACCACGCATAGTTGGTGATTGTTCAGATGAAGATCAGAGACTCCTTCAGCTTCCATGGGCTGTTTCTGACTCTGTAAGGCTGCTGGGGGCCGCTCTGGCTGAGATTCTGGGGGCCTCTTGTCTTCCATTACTCTAGTCTGCTGTATGCACCTAAACCCATTTACAGTTCCAGAGGGCAGGGACAATGAGACACGACACGCCCCTCCCTGAGGGACGGCCTCACAGTTACCGAGGTCTACCTCGGCCAGACACTAAGCCTTGGCATACATTATGTTTGATCCTCACTCTGTCCCTATGGGATGGGCATTATTTCCGTAGTAGCTTGAGCGGGGGCACAGCAGGTGGGGGTAACTGGGAGATAATAATGTCCCTGGGGTAGGGATGATGACTGTATGGGTTAGAAGGGCAGGGAAGAGCGGGAATGCTGCCAGGAGGGGCAAATTAAACAGAAGCAGCCAGTGTGTGGAGTGTGGTCTCTAGGCTTTCGAGGGAGAGGCCTGTGGCTGAAGCGGGAATCCAGGCAGATTTTGTTTTTCTGGCTAATTGGACGCTTGTTCACAGTGTCTTCGCACTCACAGAACCAGGCAACAAAGAAGTCTGTGGCGTTCACAGGAGGGAAACAAAGCAAGACGAAGCCCCGCCCAGTGCAGTGCTATTAATTCAAATGAATGACCCTCACCTACAAATAAAGCTGGTGCCTGGCAGATCGCTGGTGCTTGGAGAGCTGCAATGAGAACAAACAGGGGCTTTGCCGTCTGGCCAGGCAATCGATGCCTCCTGCCTGTCGCTGGCCGCCCCGCACCCACCTCTTACAGGTGTTACCTGTCTCCTGCGAATTCTCCCATCCCACTCCCCACTTCCCTGGGGGGTCTGCCAGTCCAGGGTTGGCCTGGAGGGTGGGCTTATTTCATAAGAAAGGCCGACTGAAAGGGCCCAGATGCAAAGCTACACTGCTCTGTGGAACTGGGAGGACACCCAGAGAGACGTGTCTGAAATGGGTGGAGGTCTTTGGGCATCGCTGGCAGGGGCGGGTGCCTGATTGTCATTTAGGGACATTTCTGCCTTGATCTGTCGCTCTTATTTATCTCTGCCAAAATAAAGATGTGTTTGATGCTAAAGACTTCTTTTATTCAGCCTCTCAGTCACTCCAGCACAGTAGTCAGAGATGAATACAACGTTGCCCTTAAGCTACAACCTGATCTTCTCAAAAACCCTTTGAAGAAGGTAAGCGTAGTTTTACTTTAAGACTGGGGACTCAGGGAAGTTAAGAAATTCTCTGAAAGTCACTCAGCAAGTACATGTTAAAGACAGGGTACAAATCCAAGTCCTCTCATTCCAAAGATTTAATTTTAACACCTATCTGGTGTTTTCCCCTTTGTTCTCTTCAGCATCAAGGCAGAACATTAAAATAACTAATTTTCAGAAGGATCACAGAGAGTTAGAACTGGAACCATCCTTGAAAATCCCCCAGTCTCCCTCCCAGACTTTGCAGAGTGAAGCTGGGGCCAGGGCAGTAAAGGGGAGGGGATGTCCTGCCCTGCACGTTGCAGTGAGGTGGGGGTGTCAAGGCCACAGGCCCGTTCTCTTTCACCCAGGAGAGATTCTCAACAGGGGAAAAGGCCGGGGCATGTGTGTTCCCATGCATGTAGCCGCATGTGTGAACACAGGCACATGGACCCCAAAGGCAGCCTGTGTGGTTTATGCCGTGTATGTCCTGCCCCTCTGTCATTCTGGTAAGAGCTGTATTCGATCCTGAAATAGCTTGCCTGCAAGCTGGGATCTTTGTCTCCTGCTCTATCTGAGGGGTCGGGGGAAGCCTTTCTTTGGAGTAAATGGAAATCCAGAGGATCCCTGCCCCACTCTTGACCCAATCCCTGAGGATTACTTTTTCAGAGAAATTCAAACCCTGATTTTCTAGATTGCATCCTTGATGACGGGAGGCATTGCTGTTTAAATCACATGTTTTCTTTTCTGTGAAGAGGGAATCTCGTTCTTCGTAAGCGCTTCCATACATCTAACTGCAAACACAAAGCCCCTGAAAAGTTAGTGGATCTTGGATTTGTCCCATGTTTGCTAATTGCCAGAGACCTTTCTATTTAAACAAGTGCTTCTTTCATTGCAGTCTTTGCACAAACACAGCTTTGGAGAGAGTTTATATTTTTAGGGGAAAGTAAAAGCTCTGCATTGTGCTATACTAGCAACTGTGGATGATGTGGAAACCTGGTTGCCAGGCACAGTGTTTCCTGCTTTAGGAGCTGTACCCAAATGCTTCTCCTTGCTATTTCACTTCATTCTTTCATTCATTCATTCAGAAAATCCATACTGAATACCTTCTGTGCACCTGGCACTGTGCTAATTGCCGAGAATATAGAGGAGAAATAATTTCTAAACAATTTCCCCAAGAACTTCACAGCCTATTGAGGAACAAAGGCCATCACACAGACGTTATACAGAAAACAATCATTTGAAAGTACAAAGTAAAGAAAAGGGACTTCTAACCTCTTCAACAGGTGCGGAGAAGGGAGTTATATCAAAGCTTCCTGAAAGAGGAAGTTAAGTTATAACTTAAAATGAGGAACAGAAATTAGCAATGTGGAGAAATGAGGGATGGTCAGTGCAATTTAAATTGAGAGAGTAGTGTTTTAAAAAGATTCATGGCCGGGCTCAGCATGGAGATTGTCTAAATATTTGGACCTGGACATGAGGTGAGCTATTCTAGGGAGAGCACATTTGCCGGGGCGATCCTGGAGCACATAGATTTTAATGGATGGGCAGGATGAAGAAGAGCTCATGGAGCACACTGGATTCCAGCCACTAGAGACCAGGGGAAACCAGGGCAGAGAAGTTAGAGGAGGGTAAAATTTCAAAGATAGAATTGCTAATAATGTCAAATGCTGCACAACGATTACAAAAGATAGAAAAACTATCCATTGAATTAAAAAATGGTAGAGACTATAGTTGTCTTTAGGAAGGGAGGAAATGGAGTAACTTCTCTCAGAAAGCCAGGCTGTGAAGCAAAGGACAGAAACGAATCAGTAGATAGACAGGCATGTGAGACTGAGAAGCTGATCACCTCCACACCACATAGTTTAGGTGCTGCATTTGTGGTGGCCAGTCTTAGGGAAGAGGATGGCAGTAAAAACTGCAAATCATGAACTAACCAAACAGCAGGATGATTGGTTTGGGAAGGGAAGAAAGTTACTCCAAGGAGATCAAGAGAAAATGGCAAAGTTGGAACTACTCATTGAAAATAGTTTCCTGATTCATATATCAGGAAGAGTTTCTGATTATGAAATCCATTTCTTATAGTGTTGTGATTAAGAACGTGGGCTCTATAATCAAATTGCTTTGGTTCAAATTTTAGTTCTGCCGTTTACGAACCGTGTGAGCTTAGGAGCGTTGCTTAACTTCTCCGTGCTTTAGGTCGTTTGCTTGTTAAGTGAAAATGGTGATAGAACCTCCCTTGTAGGATCACTATCGCAATGACAAATAAATGTATTTTAAACACTGCATATTTTCTGAAACACAGTAATCATTCAATAAATATTAGCTACATTCTCCTTATAATATTTTGCATCTACGTAGTGCTTTTAATCATATGTAATGTTTGCAGCTTCTACACACGTTTTTTAACACTACAGAACAAGAAAGACTACTAACTGTGAAAATAGCGTGGTATTACATCTACATGGTTCTTCCACAATTTAAACCAACTTATGGGAAGACTGAGACCCAGAGATTTAAGTAACTTTTCTGAAGTTATACAGCTAGTAGGCAGAGACATAACTTATCCCTATATTTTCTGATTTTATGTTTGGTGTTCTTCCTCTTATTATTATAGAATTTCAGATTTCAGGAGGACTTTTGGTTGGTGATTGGAACAAGAGGGACTTGTTATATTATCCCCACCAAAATGTTATTTTTATCAGTATTTTCCTCAGTCAACATTTTGGTTAATATATCTTTTTACACTTTTACTTTCAACGTCTCAGCACTTTTTTTAAATGTATGTTGTATATTTTGCATTTTCTTATATGGTACCCGGTCCATAGCAAGCACTTCTCTTTCTCCTTTATTGAACTTCCTTCCCCTTCTTCTTTGCTCTTTTTCCCCTTCTTCTCTTCCTGTCTTATTTTCTTGGTCTCATTTCCTTAAGATAATGATCCTCAAACATAGTATTCTTTAGAATCTCTTGAGGAACTCATTAAAAAGAAGAGTCCCGGGTTTTACCTGAGAGATTGTAATTAATTAGGTCTAGGGTCAGAACAAGAAGGAGCATGTATTATAAAAATCTCCCTTCCACTTTGGGAGGCTGAGGCAGGTAGATCACGAGGTCAGGAGTTTGAGACCAGCCTGGCCAAGATGGTGAAATCCTGTCTCTACTAAAAATACAAAAATTAGCCAGGCAGGGTGGCAGGCACTGTAATCTCAGTTACTCAGGAGGTTGAGGCAGGAGAATCGCTTGAACCCGGGAGGTGGAGGTTGCAGTGAGCTGAGATTGTGCCACTGCACTCCAGCCTGCTGACAGAGTGAGACTCCATCTAAAATTTTTTTAAAAACTCCATTCATTCTGTTACTGGTGGACCTTCTCTTGAAAATAGGTTTTCCTCAGTGTTTAGGTTAAATCCATGGAAAGAACTGCAGTTGCTGAATGAGTATATTTTCATTTTGGGGAAAAGGACATAAAGCCACAGTGTTGGCAGGTTCTGGCCGTTCATGGGATTTGAAATTTGGAGAGAGATTTGCTAGTTTTACTATCACATGTGGAAAGCAGCTGATCCAAGAATGGGATAGCAAAGGGGAGGTGGCTACTGCTGGGAGAGCTGGAAATACACTTGGCTCTGAGGGAGGCAAATGGGGTGCACTCTTGTTTCAAATAGGCCGCTGAAATAGCTCTGGCTAGGGATGAGTTTAATGAGTCCTGCCAACTATCTATCCTTCCATTCAATAAGCATCTATTGAGACAAGTATGATGAGAGGAAATAAGAATATAATGATAAGCAAAACCTAAACCTATTTCCAAGGGAATCACAGTTCAGTGGAAGCAGGTAGGGGCTAGGGGAGGAAGTACAGTGAAGTGGAAGAGACCGGAATAAAAGGTTACAGACCGGTGAGGCTACAATTGCCCTGAAAGTTCCTTGGGAGGCTTCAAAGAGAAGTTGAAATTGACGCTGGCTCTTGATGACTAAGTAGAATCTCCCCCAAAGTGGAAGAATTTATTGCAGCTGCTGAAAGAGCTTGGTGGACAGTTATATTAGTATAAAATAGCATGATTGTCGCTCATCACGGGGTTCAGTGAATAATTTTCAGAACCCAAAACTCCTTAAATCACCTTTCTTGTCTCTCTCTCAAGGTTCTGCAGCATCGGTGGTGAATTATCTGTTTCTCTGGCCAGCATCGGTTGCTCCTCCTCAGGCCGCAGTGGCCTCTGGTTCCCTCCTTCCTGAGTGGTCTGTGGTTTGCTTGTCTCGCTACATTTCCATGACCTCTCCAGCTCCTTGCGATCAGCGCTTCTTCCTCACTGTCTCCTTCAGTCGGCCTCTCTACTTACTGTATTTGACTGCACCCACATTTCTGTTAGTCTCTCTTCATCCTCTTCCAGCTGTGCAAAAACAGCCAAGTCATCTCAGATACTGACTTACTATTTTCTCAGAGAGTTAACTTCTTTCAAAGGAGTGTTGGTCTCTGAAGACGATGAAGGGGAGGTTGCCGATTGCAGGGACCTCAAGGGAGATCAGGACTGATGGTGAAATTTCAGCCTGATGATGATGAGGACAATGATACTATCAAAACCTGAGATTTAAGGAATCCCTTGCAAAGGTATGTAGGAATGTGTTGAGGGGTCTCTCTTCTCCTGTAGCATGCTGAGCAGCAGGTTTGCAAATAGTACTGCAGTTGCTTATCTGGAAGGTCTCTCAGTTTCAAGAAGATTGGGGCTTAGAATGCCGGATAAATCTCCTGCCAAGTCAGCAAATGATAAAGTCTGTCAGACCGTGTGACTCACCAATAATTCAGATCTCTGTCCATCGCCGCTTGACTGCACTTACGTTTGGTTTCCATTTCCTTCCATTTTCACAAGTCTCATATGTTTTGTTCTAACCTTCCCAATGGATATGTGAGATGAAAAAACAGCCAGCCTATATTTGGGGACCACAATAAATCAGACAGAAAAAGATGGTGGAGTCTGGCAAAGTCTCCTTTCTAGAAGAGTTACCAAATGTTACTAAGCTGTCTAATTTCCCTTTCAAAAAGGAGAAGAGATGCTTCAGGCAGTAGGCAGGAAGCCGGGTTCCCACGGATGGGTGGGCGCAATGAAAGAAGGGAGAGAACAGGAGTGTCTATTTAGTTTGTGCCCCTGATTTTAAGCAGAACATCAGTCAAATCACACCAGGAAGGTCCAGGTTCCTTTTTTATTTAAATTCTGGAAAAAGACACAGTTTCTGTAAAAATTATGAAAAAATTATTTTATAACCGTATAACTTTTGTAGTAAGAAATCCATAATCAAAATTAACAAATATTTACTGAGTCTTAATTGTCATTCATCGATTACT